>NC_089832.1:2520187-2595187 GCF_035046505.1 Tiliqua scincoides | reverse complement strand
ATGGGGTGTGCACTGCATCCTGTGGTAGGATGGTAGTTATGGAAGTTTCCACAAGGTAAGGAAACATTTGTTCCCTCACCTAGAGGCTGCATTGCAGTTGCACCGGTGCTGGAAGGTTGGATAGGATTGGGCCCTAAGTCAATCTGAAAGATCAAGTTAGTATTTTTATTTCTGGTCCCAGTTGGGAGCGGCCAGAGCTCACTGGTGGATCCTCAGCCTTGCAGGCAGAATGTTCCCAATTCAGGCAGGCAACTGAGAGTAAGGTGGACCCAAAGGGATCTGAGTTGCTGAAAAGCTCAGTTCATGAATGGTGCCCACAAGTTCCAGGCTCCCCCTCCTTGCACTCTGCCTCTGCTACATTTGCTTGCACATTAATCCAACCTGCATCACCTGTCGCTGGAGCAACCTTTGAGCTCCACTTTGCAGGCCAGTGACTCACCTGACAGATGGACTCCCATGCGCTCCAGCCACACTCTCTACAGAGCTCTTGTGAACTCTGCCTTGAGCCTGATCTGTGTGTATCTCCCTTGCCTGACACATGATTCCATTCTGTGACTTTTGGCTTCTTTTTTCCCTTCCCTTTTTTTTTAAGTGTTTAACAAAAAGATAATTTGGGGTTTGAATCTGCTTTTTGGGGTGGTTTTGCAGAATTATGGCATGTTTATGGTGTGTTCTTACTGCGCTGGATGCATGTGTTCAGTTTGAGAGCCTTTCTGAGAACCAGTGCTAAGTTCCAGAGCAGAATAAATCAGTAATTGAGATGAGTGTGTGTGTTTTTCCATGTACATATTGATAACAATTTGGCTAGATATTGCTTCATTTTTACAACCTGGTGTGTTAGGATTTCAATATACCCCTTTTGCTAGCAGAGTCCCAATAGGAACGAACTTGCTGATGGTCCCCTAAGGAGTCCGTAGCTGTTGTCTTGCGGAGCAGACGCTACTTTAATTTGAAAATCTCAGTTCACAAGTGGCACAGCTGTGGCACTCTTCTTTTAAAGCATTTAGAATTTTTGCTCATACAGTAAAACCGGGTGACTGTGCTCTTAAACACTTCTTTGCCTTTCTTTCCCTCCTTCCTCAGGAATTACTACTACATCACTATCCTGCGGGATCCAGTGTCCAGATACTTAAGCGAATGGCGGCACGTCCAGCGAGGAGCGACCTGGAAGGCTTCCTTGCATGTCTGCGACGGGAGGTCGCCAACTTCGGAAGAGTTGCCCAGCTGCTACTCGGGGGACGACTGGTCAGGCTGCTCTTTGCAGGAGTTCATGGACTGTCCCTACAACCTTGCAAACAATCGTCAGGTTCGCATGCTGGCTGACCTCAGCTTGGTGGGGTGCTACAACTTGTCCGTCATGCCGGAGGAGCAACGGAACAGGGTTCTGCTGGACAGCGCCAAGGAGAACCTGAAACGCATGGCCTTCTTTGGCCTGACAGAGTTTCAGCGGAAGACTCAGTATCTCTTTGAGAAGACATTTAACATGAACTTCATCTCGCCATTCACGCAGTACAATAGCACAAGGGCCTCCTCCGTGGACATAGACGGGGAGACCCAAAGGCGCATTGAGGCCCTCAATTTTTTAGACATGGAGCTGTACGATTACGCAAAAGACCTTTTTCTGCAAAGGTACCAGTTCATGAGGCAGAAGGAGCACCAGGAGGCTAGGAGGAAGAGGCAGGAGCAGAAAAAAACCTGGAGGGCCAAACAGGGTCACCTCAAAGAACAGAGCAGTGAAAATTCCACCACTGACTACATCGGCAATGTGGAGCAGTGGCGGTAATAGAGGCTCGCGCGGTTTTTAAGAGTCCGGATTTGAAAGCCAGAACTGAAGGCGCAGCTTGGAGGAGAAACCAAAAGCTCCGCTTCTTCTGGGCTCGGAGGACACAGGGGGTTCTGCTGCTTTTGCGTTCAATGTCGTACCAGATGTGGGTTACCTTTTATTCTCTGTGTGTCTCAGATTTGTCCCTTTAAAAAGAAAAGGATTATTATTGGCCTGTTAAGCAGAGCCACTGAGGGTCCAGTCCTGTCCAACTTTCCAGTGCCGGCACAGCTGCAATGCAGCCCTGAGGAAAAGGTTCAAATGTTCCCTTACCTGAAGGAGGCCTCCATGACTGGTTCCTTGGCATGGTTGCACCAGCACTGGAAAACTGGACAGGATTTGGCCCTAAAACCAGTATAGCAACTCAGAATTATTGCTTGGACTTATGAGAGTGAATATACGTTGAACCCCATTAAAACGGATGAAGTTGGGGAAAGGCCACCACAACTACATTTATACTTAGTGTGGCCTGTTGAGATGGGGGGGGGCAGAGCCACACATAGCTTGAATGTGCGCTATTAAACTGCAAGCAGCTTTTGGCTACAGCTTTTTACAGGCACAAGTTGGACCTTGACTCAGTTTTTGTGTATCGACAGCGAAAGGTATAATCCCAGATCCGTCAGCATTTAAATCTGCCAAAACTAATACTCAGGCCGTATCCCAATTTTTTTTTAATTCTCATGGTGGTTTGTTTGTTGCCAACAGTGAAAGTCTGAAGGGCTTGGCAAGTGAGAGTGGCAGCCAGTTCCCCTAGATACTGGATGTTTCCATAAAGAGGGGCTGTGATGGGACCTTACCACCTGGGGAGGCTGCAGTCAGTGTGATCAAAATCAGCCCCATTTAACTCTCCCACTTTGGGCCCCACATCACATGACATCACTGTATCATGCAATGTAGGTGGCCTCTACTTCCAGAGGCTACTCAGCAAGCACCTGAGGTGCACCCCCCACCACGGCGGCGCTTTTTGAAGGACTCTGGTGTGGAGGCACTGCCTCACCTGCCTCCCCACCCACTGCACATCCCTGAAATCTTCCTGCAGCTGCTTTGCTTCATGTTTGGTGGTGGGGGGGGTGGTCTTTTGATCATTTGGAGGTCTCAGCTTAATTAGGTAATCCCAGAAAATGCTGTTTGACGATGCTTTGGGGGCAAGGGCTTGAAGAGTATTTTGGAGGTGTTTGGAAACAGGGTCTTCCAAATGACACCCGTGTTCCTAGCCAGTTTTGACAACTTTTCTTGCAGTTCAGAAGAGACTCTGTTTTCTCTACGGGGGCTTCAAGAGTCGGTTGTTGAAGCAGGGAGATTGTCTGGCCTCCTGTTTCCTAGGAAGTTTTCTATTGGAGAGAATGTTTGTTAAAAGAATTTCTGATCAGTTGGAAGGGTGTGTTTGTATGTTACAGCTGGTGGTTTGTTATCTGTCGCTTGTTGGTGGCAGGAATGCAAACTTTGTCTGATCCTTACAGGTCTTCAGCATTCTTTGTAGGGCTGACATTTCTCGGCACCAACAGAGGGCCAAGCTACAGAAGGTGTGTTCATATATCCTGCATTTAATAAAAACAGTTTAACAGTAGCCGCGGTGGGGGGAGGGGAGTCCAGTTTGGGAGAGAGGGCACTGGGACTCCCCCTGTTACATGAATTAGGTAGACCAGGATAACACAGTCTCATATACTCCTAGCCAGGGCTGTTTTCACTGGACAGTAGTTCTTTAAGGCCTCTGGGCACAGGTGTTTTTTTTTTAAGCCCTACCTGAAACAGAGAACCTGGTGCACGGCTCTCTGTTGCTGAGGTATGTCTCTTCTCCCCCCCCCCCTTCCAAAAAGTATGCATTGGGCAGAGGGTTGGACTGGATCTTGGGGTCACTGGGTTGACCTGATTACGGCTGAGTAAATAATCACA
Source organism: Tiliqua scincoides (assembly GCF_035046505.1). Taxonomy (NCBI): domain Eukaryota; kingdom Metazoa; phylum Chordata; class Lepidosauria; order Squamata; family Scincidae; genus Tiliqua; species Tiliqua scincoides. The sequence goes on along the minus strand of NC_089832.1, from coordinate 2,591,472 downwards.
TTTGACTTGAAAGACGGCATATTGTAAGTCTACACTTAACACTGTGTAGGATGGTGAAGATGGACCAACCGTATTTCATCTCTACCTGCTGGGTAGACCTGGGCTCCCATTGCGCCTGCGCCCCGTTCAGTGGGCGTTCTCCTGGAACCCAATTTTGAACCCCATCCCGGCAGGCATCCTTCCCTGCTGGCACAACAGTTCTGAGAGGGTCACGCACCCATGGCCCCCCTTGGATCCACTCCTGGTCACGACCCACCTCATCTCTGTGGTGGGTTGCGACCCATTGCTCCCCACCACACTGTAAAGCCTTACAAGGGGCCCCTTCCAAGTCGTAACAGGCCTGTGACCCACTCCATTGGCCTCTGCAGACCCAGGGACCCTGCAAAAGCAACCCAGAAGTAAACCAGAAGTTGCAAGCACAAACCAGAGGTCGCTTCCTTAAGGCATTCTAAGATCCATGGAAGCCACTGGAGTGGGTCACAGGCCCAGTGCAACCCTGAAGTAGCCTCCAGAGGCTTCCAGAAAGGCAGGAAGCATCAGGTTTCGATCCACCGCACAACGGATTGCGACCCTTCAGTGGGTTGCGACTCACAGTTTGGGAAGCGCCGTCCTTAAAGCCTGAGCGCCTGTCTAGTTTGGCGTCTGGCTTCCCAGAGTGGCTTCAGGATGTCCAGATGCAGGATATGAAGATGCTGTTTGACATCTCCCCAACACTGTTCAGCAACACCCTCTGAACCTGACGTCCACCTAGCCATTGATACGCATCTCCTCCCCCATATACTGGTCTAACCCCCCACTTTGGAAGCCATCTAAGCCAGTGGCCACACTCTTGCGCAGATTTGTGCTTGGGAAGGCGATCACCAAGTTTTCCTGCCTGTACCATGGACCGTGGGCGACCCTAGTCTTCCAAGGCAGGACCCCTGACTATGCTGCCAGTGGTGGAACTTAAACGTTGACCTTTATTTGAGAGTTAACATGCCAGTAGCTTTTCTTAAAAATGGGTCCTTGAAGCTCTGCAGTGTTTACTTGGCATCCTCCCAGAACAGAGCTGCCCAAACTCTGGCCAGGGGCCATTTGCGGCCCTTGGAGATTCCCAATCCAGCCCACAGGGTGTCCCCACTCTCCAATGAGCTTCTGGCCCTCCAAAGACTTGCTGGAGCCTGTGCTGGCCTGATGCAACTGCTCTCAGCGTGACAGCCTACTGTTCGACCTCTTGTGTGAGCTGTGGGACAAGGGCTTCCTCCACTGCTTGCTGTTTCACATCTGTGATGCAGTAGCGGCAGCAAAAGAAAGGCCGGCCTTGCTTTGTGCAAGGCCTTTTATAGGCCTTGAGCTATTGCAAGGCCTTCATTCATATAAATTCCATCTCTAATATATTCATTTATGTAAATTCATTCAAATTTGAAATGTAAATGAATTTTTTTTTTCTTGGTCCCCAACACAGTGACCGAGAGATGATGTGGCCCTCCTGCCAATAAGTTTGGACACCCCTGTGCTAGAATTTTCTCTTATTGAATCCCATCAAGAGAGGATCCAGTGAGATCCTTTGAGGTAACAGTGAGAAGGGAAGCCGGGCTTGTGTGAATCTCTATGCAACACTCTGTGATCATTGCAGTGCTAAAACATCAAGTTCTTTTGATTTCTAGCCAGGCTCTCAAGTGTTCTAAAGAACTTAATTTCAGTTTATACGCTGTGTTTGTGGTGGATTGGTGTAAGTTTAAGCTGCATCTGAAAATGATATCTGCTGATTGTGCAAGGCTGGAGGTGCAGCTTCTAGGAGGCTTTGGCAAAAACAAAACTCACACACTATCTCTCTGTCTCTCTCTCCTCTTCCTGATTCCGCTGTCCAGAGCTTTACATTAGGCATTCTGCTGCAACAGTTTGCTAACCTTGAAATGTAGGGGCAGAATAAAACTCAAGCAAAATCATAGCAGGCATGCAGAGAAAATCATTTTACATACAATGAATTTTTTAAAAAGAAAAAAACCAATAGAGCATTTCCAGTGGATTTGGGTTTTTTATTTTCTTTTTACTGGGAGCAACGAAACCACCCTGAAATCTGATGGCCATTTACTGGGGTGGGGGGAGGGCTGTTTGGTTTGAAAGGCCCTTCCTGATACAAGAGATGCCATTTGTTCTTCTGCTGTGGTGTGCATGGTTTCTAAAAAGAATTGCTTTCTTTTGTGTATACTATTTTACTGTATATAGGGGAACATATGCATATAAGGATTCAATTTTGTCATGACTGCTGGTTTCCACTGTAGGCCACTATCATATTGTGTAGATTTATAACAACAACAAGAAAAAAGGTGGTGGGGGGGAAGAGATTCTGCTGACTTTGATTGTGTAATTTAACGATAGAGTTGATTAAAATAAACTTTAACTACAGCCTCTGATGGTGCCTTGATTTTTTTTTTTTTTTTAACAGCTGATTTTGGCTTGGAACCTATGGAGTCAGCTCAGAACTCTCTGCCCCGACTGGTAGAAGCTCTGCCTCTTTTAAGTAGGATATCGGATTAAGAAAGAACTGCTCAGGGAAATGCACTGGTTCCAATTGTACCAAAGTAACCCTGAGACAGAGAGAGAATGTGAGCCTTGAGTTGATCCTCTCGGTGAGTGCCAATCCTCTGGGTAGCCACTAGAGGGCACTGAGCCCCCTCGCAGTGCTGCAATGCCAGAGTCAGTATACCCAGTTTCCTCACTCTGTTGGGACAGCACGACCCTCCATGCTTGCCACCAGAGCTGCTGTGTGCCTTGAAACATGAAGGTACCACCTTTGGTGCACCCATCACTCTGGGCTTATTTGGAGAGGCTTTGTGGAGCACTGGTTTCCTGGCCCCTATATGGATGATAACATCCTGGGCGGGGAGAATAAAAAGAGGGACCCTGGCTGGATTTCTTTCTTAGCCGCCGTTCCAGCCTCTCTGGGTCTCACACAGGCCATGCACTGCCTCAGCCCCGCTGACTGTTCTCTCTTGATTGAGAGAGGGACGGGGGATGGGTCACCTTGCACTCAAGCCTTAGTCCCTCCTTCCAGGTAGACGAATGGGGTGGGAACCCCCAAGGAGGCTCCCACTTAAGGAGCTTCCTGGATCTTTAACATTTGTGTGTCAAAACCCAGGACCCCCTATTGCACTATGAGCTGGCCTGATGAAGTCTTCACTTAAGGTTAAGAGATGCCTAGTCAATGCAGGCAGGACCGGCTGCATTCAAGAAATCAGTTCATCGGCTCATATTTTCCATCGCAAACCCATTCCATAATTTCATAGCAACGTACTAGGAAAAATACTCCAGTTAATCTCCCATCGGCTGTTCAAAGAGAGTTGCACTGGCCTGAAGAGGGAAATACAGACACAGACTGCCTTCTAGCGGGGCTGATCCTCTATCTACCGGGCAAAGTCTCATCCAACTCTGATTAGCAACAGCTCTCCAGGGCTTCAGAAGGAGATCATTCCCAGCCCTACCTGGGGAGGCTACCAGGCCTTGAACTTGTGACCCCCATACATGCAAAACAGGTGTTATAATGCACCCGCTCCCCCCTCAATCCTGTGAAACAGCAGGCTGGGTACGGCTTGGCACCCAGAAAATGGCACACTGTACCACTACTTGGGTAGTGGCTACTTTTTGATTTATGCATTTGAAAAAAATGCCTCACCTGTACAGCACCATAGGGGCCACTAGGGCAGCTCACAACAAGGGTCAAAACCACCACAACAGTATGGAATAAGAACATAAGGAGAGCCCCACTGGATCAGGCCAAAGGTACGCTGAACCTGGGCCCAGGAGCCAATGGAGGGGCCCCCAAAATTTCCTGGGAGCGTGCATTTTCCAATCTCCCTAGGTCCCACAAGGGGAGTACGAAAGGTATATGGTACCTGGGACTGTGGTCAAAGTCAAAGGAGGGAGCCAGAAATTTCCTTAGATCTCAGAAAATGTCTGCATCTCTTGTGTGAAGACATTTACATTTTGTGTAAGCCTACATACTTTGTAGAATTACAGCCCAGTGATTGTATGATCCAATGGTGAAGTGACCCCAAAGAAGCCTTGTACACCCTAATAAAATGCCTCTCAAGAGGAGCGGCAACAAGCTACCCAAAAGTCCAAATCAGCTGCAACCAAAACGGCTGTGCAAAGCCTGTCATTCTCCACCTGTATACCTGCAAATATTACAAAAGACACCTGAAGGTTCCAGGGCTCACGCTCTCACCCACCTGGAACTTCTCCCAGTGTGGGGATGGCAGTGCCAAGGTATTTAAAGTGCAGTTGCACAATGCCGCCTTTAGGTGGCAGTCTTGTCAAGCTTTCTCAAGTTTGCTCCACTGTCCTTAATCCTACAAGATCCTGTCCAATGTTCCAACTGTCTGAAGATGCATCATCCCTGCAGGCTGTGCTGCAACACTGGCCAACCCAAGGCTTAAAGGTAGGTCTGCATTCCCAGCGTCGGGACAGCATTTCTTGCCATGCTCTTCATCTGAAATTTGGGAGTTGGGAAAAGGTTGATGTAGGTGGTGGGTAGACCCACAATCCTGCTATCTATAAATGGAGCCCATGAACCACTGGTTGCTTTCATTTTAAAATGTCACCTTCACTTTTCCTCTCTAAATTTATGTTTGATTTTTATTTTCTCCATTTATAGCCTGCTTTCCTCCCCAAAGGGCACTCAAAACCGCTTAGAAACTAGATTTAAAAGCACAATTTACATTTGAAACAAGAAGAGCAAAATCTTAACTTGACAGGCCTGCGCTGTAGCCACCGCCAAGTTTTACATAGCCAGAGGCTCAGCCAGAGACGGGGAAACTTTTTCCCTTACCCCGGGGAGAGCCACTGCAGTCCAAATGGGGCTACTCAGATCTGCACCACCTCCAGAGTTGACACAAATCAGAGCAGCCTGGAACTGACCTGGGCTGCCCGGGAATGGGGTCAGGATCAGGCATAACTGGCAGCTCCTGGCCTCGTCTCCCCCTCCCTGCCCGCCCCAGGAATGCCCACCACTCGCCCTTCCCCTGCCCCAAAACACCTTCCTCATGACAGCCACTGTTAAGACTTGTGGGCAACTCAAGTCAAGGGGACAGAGGCTCGGAATTGGTCTTGAGACTTGGCACTGTGGCTCTGATGCATCCCTGGTCTTTACCTCACTGGGGTAAAGTATGTGCACCACATGCATGCATGAGTGTGAGAGAGACCTTTTCAATTTACTAAGTTATATACTTCTGTGAACCTAGGCAGCCTCCCCTCCCCCAAGTCTGTAGAACCAACAACCCTTTTTGAGGTGGCCTGGTTTTGCTTGCAATCTTGCAGGCACCCAAGCACCTGAGATCCCGATCCATGTGCATGGGTGCACACCCTATATAATTAAGGGTTTCGGACTAAAATGCTGCCTTTCTTTTGCCTGTGCATGCAGTGAGTGCTCACCACATTACTGAACCCCTTCTCATGGGTTTATTTATGGTCATCAGCTGACCAGAAAAAAAATAATGCCCGGAGCTTGATGTGCCCCATCAGTAGGTGCTGCTTTCCACCATGTGGAAATAAACTGAATGTTCCTACAGCATGTGCTGCTCTCAAAGGCACAGTAGCTGGGGAGGGACAAAAGGGTTGGTAATCTTCCTGTGGCTTGCCTTTGCCACCTCTGATTCACACTCTCCAGCGCCCTCCCCTTCGGCACAGGGAAACCTGTGACTCACTCCCTGTGATTCTGTTCCAAGCACCCAAACGGCCAGCGCCTGCCTAATGGCATTTTTTCATTTTTGCCAGAACAGCAACCACAAAAGCTCACAAAAGGGGGAGGCACGAGATGCCAAGCGGGCTGCAAAATGCTTCTGCTCCCAAGCTGGGTGTGGCTGAGATCAAACAGAGGAGCGAACTACAGTGTTTGTAGGCCCAGGTTAGACCCCTCCACAAAGGCTGCATTGTTGTGCTCACGTTGTACGATTCCCTGCTATATATTTTTTGGCATCTGTAGCCTGTTCCCTGCCCAGATTTTTTATAAGGGAAAAAAGGTGGAATCCATTATTTTTAAGGAAATCAATGGATTTTCAAAGGAGGCTCGGACAAAGAGCTCGATTCCTTTTCTTCTAGGTTGCATTTGGAGTGGGGAATGCAACTTTTTGGATTTAATGGAATTTGCAACCAGGTTAGGAAGACGTCATTTATAGGAAAGCTCTGTGAAAAGTGGGTCGACACAACAGGTCAGTCAATTAACCTGATTTGAAACATCAGTTCAAAATAGTCTTTGGTAAATGAGAATGAGAGCGAGAGTGCAAGAGAAAGCACATCCTAATTGCTATAGCTCTTCCAAACTCCCCTTTGCCTCTTACTTTCTGCCTGAAGGACAAAGCAGAATAGCTCTCTCTTTGCCAAGTATAAAATTAAACGCATGGTTTCAGAACTCATTTGCTAGAGAAACCTGGTTTCTGGTTGCTGGTTCCTGGTTGCTGGTTGAAGACCAGGAAACAGAGAGTGGGTGTCAATGGGCAATTTTCACAATTGAGAGAGGTGAAAAGCGGTGTGCCCCAAGGCTCTGTCCTGGGACTGGTGCTCTCCAACCTCTTCATAAATGACCTGGAGACAGGGTTGAGCAGTGAGGTGGCTATGTTTGCAGACGACACCAAACTTTTCCGAGTGGTGATGACCAGAAGTGATTGTGAGGAACTCCAGAAGCTCTCCAGACTGGCAGAATGGGCAGCAAAATGGCAGATGCGCTTCAATGTCAGTAAGTGTAAAGTCATGCACATTGGGGCAAAAAATCAAAACTTTAGATATAGTCTGATGGGTTCTGAGCTGACTGTGACAGGTCAGGAGAGAGATCTTGGGGTGGTGGTGGACAGGTCGATGAAAGTGTCGACCCAATGTGCGGCGGCAGTGAAGAAGGCCGATTCTATGCTTGGGATCATTAGAAAAGGTATTGAGAACAAAACGGCTAATATTATAATGCCGTTGTACAAATCGATGGTAAGGCCACACCTGGAGTATTGTGTCCGGTTCTGGTCGCCACATCTCAAAAAAGACATAGTGGAAATGGAAAAGGTGCAAAAGAGAGCGACTAAGATGATTACAGGGCTGGGGCACCTTCCTTATGAGGAAAGGCTACGGCGTTTGGGCCTCTTCAGCCTAGAAAAGAGGCGCCTGAGGGGGGACATGATTGAGACATACAAAATTATGCAGGGGATGGACAGAGTGGATAGAGAGATGCTCTTTACACTCTCACATAACACCAGAACCAGGGGACATCCACTAAAATTGAGTGTTGGGCGGGTTAGGACAGACAAAAGAAAATATTTCTTTACTCAGCGTGTGGTCGGTCTGTGGAACTCCTTGCCACAGGATGTGGAGATGGCATCTGGCCTGGACACCTTTAAAAGGGGATTGGATAAGTTTCTGGAGGAAAAATCCATTATGGGTTACAAGCCATGATGTGTATGTGCAACCTCCTGATTTTAGAAATGGGCTATGTCAGAATGCCAGATGCAAGGGAGGGCACCGGGATGCAGGTCTCTTGTTATCAGGTGTGCTCCCTGGGGCATTTGGTGGGGCCTCTGTGAGATACAGGAAGCTGGACTAGATGGGCCTCTGGCCTGCTCCAGTGGGGCTGTTCTTATGTTCTTAACTACAATTCCCAGGAAGCCTTGCAGGTCTCGTTATCTGGTGTGCTCCCTGGGGCATTTGGTGGGCCGCTGTGAGATACAGGAAGCTGGACTAGATGGGCCTATGGCCTGATCCAGTGGGGCTGTTCTTATGTTCTTATGGGAAGCAGTGTGATGTCAGAGTTGGTGTCAGAGTAGGGATGAGACTCCCTGGGTGAGTCAAACTCACTGGGTGATCTTTAGCCAGTCACCTTCTCTCAATCCAACCTACCTCACAGGTAGTTGAAGGGAAAGATTCTATAAACTGGCCCAAGATATTTTGAGGAAGGGGGTAGGATGCACAAAAATATACCTAAAAGGAATTCAACTCTATCAAATGCACCAGCTTCTGATTCATACATAGGTTCTGACCTATAAGTGGTCATCTTTACCTTTTCTTAAAAAAAATAAAATGAGTCTTCCTCCAATGCTTATAACAGAACATCTTTCCCAGCACACAGATACCGTGAAGGAGGAAAGCTTCAAAGCATATTGTCAAACACAGAAACATGAATATTACAAAGTGGTAGGCCACTTTCGAGTCATTTCAGTGACCCTAGAGAACTTAGTGCTTCTGGGGCACTGGGTTACACCCTTAGCCGAAAGCGGAATAATAATAATAATAATAATAATAATAATAATAATAATAATAATAATAATAATAATAATAATAATAATAATAATAATAAACTTTATTTGTATCCCGCCCTTCTCCCTAAAAGGGACCCAGGGCGGAATGAAAACAGTAGTTCTGCACAGTGCCCCAAATAACATTTATGTTAAACAGCAATATTCTTCCCCATTGGACAGCATCCTTCAATAATGCTCACTCATATTTAACTTCCACTGGGTAAAGAGCTTTTTCTAATGTTCATTGGGAAGTTCTGGGTACATTTTTGCTTCCTGTTCAGCCTGGGAGGGGGATTCATGATGAATTTCCCCTTAACTGCTCCCTGAATCCGTCTGTCTTAATTGGTATTTTTTCCCCCTGTGCTTCTTTGAGGAATTAAGGGGCAATTTCCTTGCTTTTCTTAGGTGAAACTGCCCTTTAAAAAGTCTGTCTCTCTCTCTCTGACCCACACACACACCCCAGAAAAATCTGCCCTCCCCCATTTTTGTAGGCAAGTCTGAAGATAAGTCTGTGTGGAGAGGTTTGTAGGCTAGTAACTTCTATAGATTTATTTGCAAGTGAACCCAGCACATGGAAGCAAGTCCCACAGTATTTAATTGGATTTCCTCCCATGTCAGTGCGCACACAGGATTATTGCCTCAATGCATTGCCAATCACACTTAAAAAACAAGCAAACAAACCACGGGACTCAAACTAGGGTGGGGAAGTGTGTTAAGACAACATCTTGTAAGATTCCACGCATTTGAGAAAAATGCGTCTTGCACAGTATCTGGGAGGTGTTCAGATTTTTTTTTTCCACTTTTATTTTCTAAAGTACAAATTCCTTCTGAGCATTAGAAATTTGCCCTAAACTAGGTGTGTCAAACTTATTTTGTATAGTGGGCCGAATAGCATTCATGGTGCCTGCTGAAGGCCGGATATGACATCATGAAGCAAGAAGTGATGTCATTAAACAGATGATGGCCAGAAATGAGCAACTTTGTTCTCACTTAGAAACTCGTTAGCTGCAAATGACAGAAGAGAAAATGCACAAATCTTATTCATAATTTCAAGATGTGAGAGCCCAATTCACACTGGAAGAGCCCAATTATAATGGGGGCCAGAGAAATTGCTTCCGGAGGTCACATCCAGCCCACGGGATTTATGTTTGACAGCATTGCCCTAAAAGATACCTATTGAAAGATGCACCATCTACAGATTCCAAAATACTGAAGGCATTCCCCCCCTTCCCCTAGAAGAAATGCATTTTGTCCTACACATCATGGATTTGTAACATTTGTCCCAACTTGACAGGTGGAAAACCGTTTCAAGGTTGCGACGAATCAACCGGAGACTTAAAAAAGTAAACTCCTATTTATTAAATGTGTCGATATGGGTTCATAAAAAACATAAACAGAGAATTTTATACACTTTATTAAAAGATCAAAAAAAAAAAATAAAAAAAAATAAACCGTAACAATATAGAAGTAACATAGTAAAATGAGTTTGCATTATGCACGGATCTATAAAGCACGAACAAGCATTACAGCAATATAAATGTGGCAAGAAAAGGGAAAAGAAAGTCAACGCACACACCCTGTTGATAGCAGCTGAGGGAGTGACCCTGTTCCAGGCTTGGAGCCGATATACTGAGATCAACCAAATCTGCATCACGGAGGAACTACGATCCTGAATGCTTAGCCTGGAAGTAAAACAGTGCTGAGTCCCTCCAGGCTCACTTCTGGTTAAGTGTGCATTAAGATCACAGCCTGAGGTTCACGCTAGCATCCGCTACTGAAAACTGTGAATGGTTCTCCTAGAAAGACAGGGGCAAAGTAAATCCGTGCAGGTGTAGACCTCAAGTCTGTGGGCAACATCTCATTTTTAAAATTCCACGTTAATACAAATACATTTAAAAGACTACACTGGTTTATTTAACATGATCTCTGTCTGTACTATGCTCTCTTCCCATGAATGAAATTTCTGAAGAACAAATTACCTACTTTGGACTGTCACTAGTAATATAAAGCAGAGTTTTAAATGTTGATGCTTTATTTAAAAAAAATAATAATTTAGAAATGTAGACTTCTGGATTTCAGTTGTCATACATGCAGTTCAAGCCAAGATCGATTACTTGTCTGAATGCACATTTTATAAATTTCCACTTGGGATCAGAATTGTGCATTTCGCTTGCGTCAATGTTTGAATTAAGAATTTGCCAGCCAGCCACAATTCAAGGGGCTTCCTTGTTTTATTGGCTTTGGCTGTTGGTGGACGATTAATATGTTGCAGGAATTTTGGTGGAAGAATTTTGTTTCCCAAATGCAAGCTGGAGCACAAAAAGCCATCCCTCTGCAAACATTAAATGCCTCAAAATCCTGGCATTATTAGCTTCTTGCTCCAAAATTGGAATCTCAATTGGCACCTGAATTTTGTGGAAATGGGATTCTCAAGCAACCTACTGGGAATCCTAAAGGATTTCGATATGATGGTGCATTTGCACAAAAACATTTTTTGAGCTGTTTGGACAAGTCGTATTCCCCCACCCACTCACCCCCCTCAGCTGCTACAAGACAAGAGCTATGGCAACAAAATTGTTTGGCTTCCACCACTATCAAATAGCATCTGTGTACAGTAATAAAGACCTGGAACCTTGTAATCCTGTGTCAGGCAATTTCCCTCTGTTGTGTGTTTGGAAAAGACCACGGTTTTCATCATTTTCCATTGTGTTGTTGTTGGTTTGTTGGTTGGTTGAATGGTTGGTTGGTTTTGGGCTGGTTTATTTATTTATTTTTTGCTTTTGCATGGTTTTGGCTGCCTCATCACAGAGGCATTGGCCTTTTTGATTGTAGAAACTATGGGTGTGAAGTTCACCAGCAAAGGTTTTTTGAAGCCTGCTTGTCACAGTGGCCCAGAGCTGCCAGTCATCCAACAACTCTTTCTGAACAGCAACTCCTCACTGGTTCAAGAGGTTCTGCCCCCCCCCCCGCTTACGACTTCTCCCACATTCACATCCCACATGGGATGGACACCATAGATGTCCATTCCCCTTAGCAACAGACCAGTTGGAAACTGGTTTTTTGGATTCAACTCGAGCTTTGAACTCACTCTATACAGGCCCATCACACAAGGTCTCCCCTCCACTTCCCAATACAGTTTTCCCTACAGTTGCCTTTCCATGATCCCCCAGGTTGGCAAGTACTCCATTCCTTTGGCAAATGACAGGATCACTGCACCCCAGACAACTGCGTCCTGGTCATACACAACCCAGGGCTGGACTTGTTTTAAAAGGCAAAGACAGGGTTAGAGTCAGGGCTAGGATAAGAGGCTTTAGAACATGGTATTTGTTGCCCAGTTATAATGAAATGCAAAAATACCCAGAGGTGAATGTCCAGGGATTCCAATGACTGGGACGCATTTGACCAGGGCACAGTCATCCAGGATGAAAATACTCTAGCATTCTTTGGCATCCTTGATTTGATGTCTTCTATCCTCAACTTACAGTCACTGCACAAGTTGACCAACCCTAGAACAGGGCAGAGAGGCTGAGGCACTATGGATGCTGGGAAATTCATGGGATTCCCTACACTGAGTAATTTTAACACAAGGAGAACCCCAAATGTGGCCAACGGGTGGGAAAGCAGAACTTATTATTGATGTGGATTTGGGAATAGCGGGGAAAGCAGGAATGGATGACAGGTCACTCAAAGGAGAGGACACCTGATGACCACTTTCAGAGTCACTTCTGAATATTTTTTGAAGACCAGCTGCTGGAGAGCAATGGCTGGGGACAGCAAGAGGCAACGTGGGAAAGGGAATGCTGAACGAAAGGGCTCATTTGACACGATATCCTATTTAGACTGGTGACAAAGCACGTAAAACTTTTGCTGGTGACCTTCCTTTTTAATTAAGCAGTGTTTCCCATTATTATTATTTTTGGAGCTGCAAGTTGAAGGTGACCCGGTATCAGTCCGCTGTATTGTAAGCTATATGGCAAACTACGAAGCTTGTACGATAGCAAAGCAACATCACGCGTTCAGATAAGTTTTATAGCAAAAAATCTCTTCCTTTTCAAAGCCTTAGTAATACCTATCTCTTTTACAAACTTTTCCTTGTATTATTACAGACTGTTTTTTTATATATTCAAAATAAGTTCCAAGGATTTTCTTTCGTGGACTATGTACATAAGTGCAAATAGATGTGTCTCACACAATCGTACACTAACTGAATCAGTTTAACTGCAGCATATTGGTATCTTCAACACTGTTATAGGGTCATTCCACAATATTTTTTCTTATGTACAGTTTTTTTTCTGCTTTTTTTTTTTTTTTGCTAGTTTAAATTATAAAAATAAAAATAAATTCCAGTCCTTTTTTTTCTGACATAATCGCACAAAAGGCTTCCTATAGATAGATGCAATGTTTGGTTTTTGTGGTGATGAAGCTGTTTAGTTGTGCATCTAGTAGTGTCGAATCAAACAGAGCACACAGGTTCAGTATCTGATCAATTTCCCGCATTCAAACATGGACGAATGGCTTTGAAATCACACTGGTTGCAAAATCTGATTCTGGGAGGTCAACATGACAGCCTGGATCCTGGCTTCCATGAAGGGGCCTCCCCCCCCCCTTTTTTTGCTGCAGCTCCTCAAAAATCTATTCCTGAGGGTTGGGCACCTCCTGGAACATAATGGCATATAGCACAGGGAGTTGCAAGATGGATGGGGGGGCTGGTGAAAATTGGGGCTCACCCTCACACAAGCATAAATCATTTCCACTCACCGCCAGATTTTTCTTTGGAAAATTTGATGCAGGAACAAAAACCTTGAGTCAAGTACAAAATTCGACACAAGTGTTACCTGCAAAGAATCCCCGCTGGGGAGGCGAACAAAACAGTGTGGGTCTTAGTCATAAACACTGTTGCAAAGTGGTGCGCAAGCAACAACCTCGTTCCAATGTTTGTGAAATGGTCAGTTGACTTTCCAATTCTACAGTGGCTGTCGTACATTTGTTTCTGCTCTAGATCATCTACAGAAATGAAATTTAAGGGGGAAAACAGAAACACAGTTCACAAGTGCCCCTTAAACCCGCCTCCCCAGAGGCCGCCCTGCAGTGGCACTTAACATCGTCCCGGAGAAAAATACTGTGGAATAACCCCGACCACACAACAATTTCTACAAGCTATAAAACCTGACTCTAAATCCATGTGTTGTAAACTTTTTGACTGAAAAAGTGACATCAAAGACACAAATCCAGCGTTCACATGGGACTTTGGGATTTTAAAAATATTCAGTCATATCTTTCTCCGACAGTATCTAACTGTACCTTGAGCGAGCCCAAACTGTTACACATCACTTTTTTTTTAATTTACATGTGAAAAGTTCACAAATAATGTATACAAAGGTAGCCATGTTGTAGTTTGTTGCCATAGCAACAACAACTTAATATAATTTAGTTAACAATGAATCTATCATTGTAGGAGTTACATACAAAGTTAATCTTTTTTTTGTTTGTTCTTAAACTGTAAACTATACAAACTAGTTATGATCTGTATTTTTGTTGTCTCTCTATATCTTGACATGCGCTTCAGTGTTGTCTTTTTTTTAGAAGATAACTAAATGAGTTGAATACATGTATTTAAAAATCTTAAACATTCTCTAACTCTCCTTCAAAAATTAAATTCATTAGTTACTAAAGATATATATATATATATATATTTATATATTATAAAAAAGCAATAATGACAAAAAAAATCCTTTAAAACTAACAAGAAAAGAAATGGAAAATAAAGCAACATGAATTAACTTGTGGTAGTCTAGTAACAAGGTTTGTTTTCTTTTTAACTCTATTTACAATTATTTTAGGCTATCAACTAATAGTCTGTTTTTTAAAAAAAGTTATTACAGTCTTTTAACACAATATATTCTAAGGCCTTCATCAGGCACATGGTAAATCAGATTCTTAGCATTATACATCCATCCAAGAGGAAGGGGAATGTATCATTCCTCAAAAAAAATTTCACTTTTTAATGTGAATTTTTAAATTTTTAACCTGGGATTTAGAAAAGGGATGACTCCACTTTCTTAACCCACTCTGTGGACTAATATGTCATAGAGACAAAAACTATTGTATTAAGCAATAGGCAAAGCTGAGAAGACGAAGGAGACCAAATGTTCTCCCTTGTCAGATCTGATGTACCTTCAACATTCAATATCTTCAATTTTTTTATGTTGTTAGCCAATGCATGAAAAGGGGACCATTTAAATTTTGACCATCTCCCATGACAAGGACCATGATTCACGGGGTGCTAATTCATCACATAGCCTACCTGCATTAATGGGAGCAGCGCACTGCAGCCTCTCGAGAAGTGCAACCCTGTAAGTCTTAGTCAGAAATAAGTCCTACTGTGTGCAGTGGGACCTACTCCCAAAAGTAAGTGGTTAGGATTGCAGCCCAAGACCTGTTTCTCACTTTCCCAGGCATGGATCAGAACCTGCCAATTTTCATCTGTGCCCAGAATACATGTTCACAGATGATAGCATGGCTGGAATCCACAGTCTATATGACTGGCTTCCTGGCAGGATTTGTGAATCCAAAAGCCACTCTGCAGTTCATGGATCTGTTACGGAGCCAGAGACAGCCAGGACCAAAGGGTGGGTGGGTGGGATAGTAGCTCAGGATTTGCTATTCTCACATAAACGGGCTGCTCCATGCACACCACGTCCTGCTTTGAAGACTGAGTTTCAAAGCAGCTGGTGACACGGCAAAAAGCATTCTAGTGTTCGGGGCCAAAGTCTTCTAAAACCCCACTGTGTGTACTCAAAGCAGCTCTTTGGTTCCTGCCCAGTGAGCGTGACTTTCGCAGGCAAGATGCTTGTCCACTTACACACCTGCAGAGGCTGCATGGATGACAGCACTCTCACACGTGAAAATGCCACAAATCATGAGTCCTGTCAGTCACACTGGCCAGCATGAGATTTGGTGCACATGACATGGATGTCACACACTCCCAGCACAATTTTCTTATCGTAAACACAGCCACGGAGGAGGAGGCGATCTGTATCCAGGCTTTGACATGGGGGGGGAGGGCGCAAGGAGAAGGTCCAACCATTTCCCCTCCACACCTCAGGGGCTCCTGAAACAATCAGCACCCTCTGGAGCTACAATCAGCACAAGACCCTGCAAAATTTCCCTTATATGGCTAATCAAAAGTGTGTTTGTGTGTGGGGGGGTCGGGTCAATTTAAGTCGTGGAACTGCCACGAGGGGTGAAGGGTTAACCTCTCTCCTTTAGCACTCTGGCTGTGACTCAATGCTCCTGCTCTCCCACATGGCTGATGTTACAAGAAGGAAATTCCTGAAGTGGTGTAGCCAGAGGGCTGCAAAGCACTAAGTTTTGCAGGGAGCCTCACCGAAGTGGGCAAGGGGCTCCTCCCTTTCAGAGCCATTCCAGGTGGGGGACCAAAATGGAGGCTTTACTCTCCCCACCTGGAATGGCTCCGAAGGGGAGGGGCTCCTTGCATGCTGCGGTGAGGCTCCCTGCAAAATTTAGTGCTTTGCACCCCCTTCTAGCTATGCCACTGAATTCCACTGGTGTTCCAATCAGGAAAGTCCAACCTAAGGTGTCAGTTGGCTTTTTGCCGCTTTTTGTCAAGGACGCTATCGGCCAGCAATGGATGCAGTTTTATCTGCCTATCAGCCAGTCATGGTAATCAGCTACCAAAACACTCAAGCTTGCAGGGCAGACTGAGAGAGTATTTGGAAGTGTTCAGGAATGGAGTAGGGCATCCCCACTTGTGGGCGTGGGGATAAGGAACAATTTTATGTTAATGCCAAAAAAAAGATGCCCTCAAATTTGTAATAGCATAATAAATGCATAAAAACACAAGTTACACAGCGGATTATGAAAACTCACATCCCAATTCATAAAAACACTGTACTTCAAATATTTTTTATAAAGAGCAATCATTTTATGAATCCATAGTTGTTGTTTTTTAAATCCCTCTGTCATTTTTTTAATGTATTGTACGTTTAACAGTTTAGTAACAGTTTTTTTTTTTAAATTTTATCTCTTTTCGCAAAACAACTTTGCGGTTTTATTTCCTTAGAAATGATCTATCAGCTTTTTTTTTTTTTAATTTTCCCTCTGCAATGACCCGTTTTACTAAAAGTTTCAGCATTTCTTGCATATAGTTTGCATAAGGCTGAGAGGAAATGGACACACATACACCAAAAAAAGGAACAAAAAGGAGAGCAGGAAAGAGAATGGGATAAATAAAAAAAATTAAAGGTTTAAATTTGGGAAGCTTATAAAAACTTGCTAAAATCATACTAATTTTGAACAAACTTTACATACATCTCCGTAGTCAAATAAAAGATGGAATCTCTTGTGTTTGTGACATTATGTTTAGAGTCAGCGAGTAGCTCGGTGACTTTGTAAAAGAGAACGCACTTATTTAGGATTTTATAGTCTTCTCGACTAAGTTTTTCTTTCTTTTCTTGAATAGAGAAGTCATTGCACAACAAGCTTTCAATAGTGCTACCTTACAATGGCATATTTTATTCCCCCACCCCACCTCCCCGCTTGCCCCGATTGTACTGAAATTGGTGGCATTTCAGCGCTTCAAGGTCTCACTTTCCTCAAACTCACAAATAAATGCTGAACAATTTGCCAAGTATATTTTGAACAATCAAGGCTGTGGCACACAAAAAAATGAATCTACCCTGAACACCCATCACAGGACCTCCGTGCTAGAAATAATATTTGTTATGCGCGTGAAGAGTTTACATGCACTGTGTCCCAGGGATGCAGGAACCCTTGGGCCTGGTGCCCAGGATGTGTAAGCCAAGAGGCATGTTCTTCCCCCTCTCTGCCACTTAAAACGATGTCAGCAAAAATGGCTGCAACCCCCCTGATGTGCTCCTTGCAGTGTTTAAAAAATGTGACATAAATGCTCTGGAAAGAGTTTCAGTCTTACATTCTATAGACATCTGTGCAAGATTTTTTTTTTTTCCGGTTTGTTTTTGTTAAGTATCATTTGTTAAGTATCAGTCAAAGGAAACAGGAGAGGGTTACATCAAAGTGGCAAGATGATACCAAAACAAAAAATAAAAACACCCAATTTTTAGCACTGAAAAATAATGTTTAACCTCCTTTAAAAACCCACACTGTGAACACTAGCGTGTTTGTCCTTTCTGAATAAAGGAGATCAGGTATGTTCTCTGTTGAGGCACTGCCACAGGTTGTACAAAACCCATTGTCATTTTTTTTTTAAATATACAAATATTTTCACCCAGGAAGTACTCAAAATCCACATTTTGTTTTTCCACTAACAACGTTACAGGGTTGGGAAACAGAAAGTCAGTGACGAGGCAGCAGGTGTCCAGTTACGCACTGCTGATGTAGGCTTGCTCTTTTTGGAGACAGAATTAAAACTGCTAGAAATGTGCCAGAAGAGATCAGTATTGAAAGTGCTATCGGACGAGATGAATTAAGCAACTTTTCCTCTCTCCCTGCCTAGGCATCTAAAGAACTTGGGTGAGATCCAAGCAAAAGTTAGCTCATGCATGGGGTAGGGGAGCTGCAAAACTGCCTTCTGACATTCTGGTGTGTTGCTCCCTGAATTTGGTAGGGGTGTTTTCAGGGGGCATGGGGTGCTGTGACTTGGAGGAGGGAGGTTCAAAACTCCTGTGCATGAGCGAAGTTGCCATTTACGCCCATTTTGATCCTAGTCCCTGGAAAGTAGCACTAAAAGAACATTCATCCTCATGCAAAAGACTTAGCATATGCCTCCGTTTTGCTCCCCCTGCCTGGAATGGCTCTGAAGGGGAAGGGAAGGGGCACCTTGCATGATGCAGATTCCCTGCAAAACTTAGTGCTTTGCACCCCCTCTAGCTATGCCACTGAGCACTATACTTCCTAACACACTGGAATGTGCATTTTCCAGATAGTCTGTTTTCAGAGGGTTCAAATCTCAATGGTGATGATGACAGAACTTGTGGACCAATTGTGGACCCCAATTTGTGGACCGCGCCACAAACACACACAAACACACAGAGTTTCATTCTTTGGAATTAGCTTCTGGGACAAAAATAACCTTTTCAGCAAAACACAGGGAACTATACCTTAATGTTGGCGTTCTGAATTTACTCCCAAACAGTTCTTCAGTATGTT
Source organism: Tiliqua scincoides (assembly GCF_035046505.1). Classification (NCBI taxonomy): domain Eukaryota; kingdom Metazoa; phylum Chordata; class Lepidosauria; order Squamata; family Scincidae; genus Tiliqua; species Tiliqua scincoides. The sequence goes on along the minus strand of NC_089832.1, from coordinate 2,573,071 downwards.
CTCCTTACTTTGACCATGGTCTTGCAGGCCAACTCAAAAGACACTGTGTTATAGAATTAATGAACTGGGCAAATTCTTCTCTATTTTTCCCCGCCTCCCCCCTTCCCCAGAGCAATGCTGTGCTTTACCAGTCAGAGAGTGCCAAAATATACAGCGGCCAAATGAAAATGCAGAAGACTAAATACACTTGTACTCTCTGTTACAAAGAATTTAAAAAAATAAAAAAAATAAAAAAAAGAATGACTCCCATCTCCTTGCTAAATCCCGTCCTCGTAGTTTTGAATGTAGATCAGAACTGGAATGCCACTCATCAGCCTGCTTTCCGAAGGTGTCCTGGATCGTGGAGGTCCAGGCACCTAAAACAGCAAAACCCTTGGAAGAAACCTCTGGGTGATTTATCAACCTCAATCCCATCCCTTCACTATGCTTTGTCTATTTGACCTCATGATTGCTCTCCAAAGACAAATCTCTTTAGGACGTGCAAGACCTAATGGACGGGGAAGGATGTTTTCCTGGTGCTACTTTCTGGGGTTAAACAGAGAGGATATGTGGCCAGGTCACTTTAATGGAAGGCTGATACTTTTTCCTGTTCTACTGCAGTAGAATTTGAAAATTATAGAGTTCTCCTCAATGGCAAGAAGACCTCATTTTGCAGTGCGCGGGTCCTACATGTTGCTGTGACGTTGCTTTTTTTTTTTTTTTTAAACTAGGTCAGTAAAATATAAAGAAAAATTGTGCACCATTTACAGCAAAAATGGCACTTGAATGCAGAAATCTCTTTGCCGTGCTCCTGATGCCTTCTGCCATTGGACTGAGAATCCCCTGGACCTCCAGAATTTTAAGGAAGTAGCCACATTCCTATCCCTCTTGGATCATTTAGCTTTCTAGCCCCTTTTTAGATTGGCAGCTGTCTCTTCCTATAACTTGCACCAAACATTTAGAGACTCCATTCTGAAGGCGGAGTCTTAAGTTTCAGATAGAGGCTTCGAAAAATGAGCCCAAATACATTTTTTTTTTACAAAATACAGCAAATATCTGAACATTCTTGTGTCTTGCTTTTTTTTTTTAAAGCACATCATTTCCTGTTTCCCACTATAACATTCTTAGCTTGTCATATTTAAAAAGAAAAAAAGAAAAAGAAAGAAGAAAAACCCATTAACAACCACAGTATATGAAAACAGAAGACATGATGAGAATGGGGAGGAAAAATGGCATGGAGTATACGCGAGAGGGATGTACACTTTTTTGATTTCTCTGAATGAATCAACAGACTAGGATGTAAACAAAACAGTTAAGATAACACTTTGAAAACAGACAAAACATTTATCCATCGACGATAGAATAGTAAACCAACAGTCCGCTGTGCAGGAGCACTTTAGTCTTGATGGTAGTCGAAAAATGCTTTTAAGTGTGTTAAAGGAAGGTGTTAGAAAAGTCTATTATTACAGTTCTCTACTTCTATGTCTTGTATAACAGAGTGTTGTTTGTTAATTGTTTCTATAGTGCTTTTAAAAAAATTATTATTTTTCTTTTTTTTGTTGTTGTTTTCTGTTTTTTTTTTGTTTTCTCGACATTCCCATGGATCAGTTTTTGGTTAATGTGTAGGCTGTGATAGGCTTACTGTAAGATGTTGAAGAGGAGGGGGAAGATGGACGTTATACATATACAAAGAACCCAGCTGTAGTTTCCCCACCAAGAGAGAAAGAGAGAGAAGTCCAGGTACTCCGTGATTTCAGGTTTCAGGATTTCAACATGGTTTGCTGGGAGAAGGGAAAAGGGACACAGTGACTGAATGGGAACTTGTAAAGGAACACAGAACACACCAGAAGGGAGCCCAGTTCATTCAGACTCCAGGACCATCACATCTAGCACCTGGGGTCCAATAGTGACCAACCAGGTGCCTCTAGGAAGTCTGGAGCATGAAGGAAATAGCCCTCTTTTTCCCCTGCAACTGATGCTCAGGGGCACATGGTCTGTGGGATGGTTAAGAGTGATGGGAAGAGCTATCTTTGTGCACTCATCAGGGTTATCTGCATCTCAGAAGAGGTTTTCCCAACCCACTTGGAAAGCAGCCCAGGTGCAGAATGTTAAGAAAAATCTTCCTGAACAAGACCCAGAGTTCATCTCTAATGTCCTCCTTCCCACAGTGGTCATCCTAGATCTCTCCAGGAAGCCCAGAAGCTGGGCATAACGGTAATAGCTGCGCTCTCTTGCTGTCAGCCCCAAGCACCTGGGGGCACGTTGCCTCTGATCATGGTGATTCCAGTTAGCTCTCATGCCTATGAACCATTGATAGACCACCATCGTTCATTTACCTCCTGTTGTAGAAAAGGCATTCCACCCACCAGTGTGTGAGAGATGAGAGAACGCCTCTTTTAAGATAATGTGATTAATGGAGGACAACCCAATTATTTTACTAGCTGTGGCTAGTATGCTACACACGTGTAACTAAACTCTGTGCGTTAGACTGTGAGCCCCTTCAGGAGATGGGACCATTTATTTATGCTCCACAAGCTGCTTTGCGGGGAGCTTCTTTTTTTGTTGAAAAGTGATACACAAAGGTTTGAAGCAATAAACTGCGACCTGATTAATTGGGGGGACGGACGGCGCTGGGTTTTAGCCATTCAAAATATTTTTAGAAATTGATTAAATTCAACCAAATAAGCAAATTCCCACTGAGATTGAGTTCCCAACTGAATGGAGGCCTCCGAAGTCAGGTATTGGATTACAATGATTCTCAAGAGATCCAGTCAAGAGACAACCCCAAATGTGTGATTTTGTAGGTTGCAAATGTTTAGGGCCTGTTCCTTGACTGCCCCCATCCAACCCCAAACCCTGTAAATTCAGCAGGAGGGCAGCTGTCAGTCAATCCAAAGGGCAAAGGCTTTTGGGGGTGGGGGGCAAGGCTGCTGTGGTCCACAGCATGCTGGAGCCACACCATGCAATTCTTCTCAACCTGCCAATCGGTTCATGGTTTGTTGCAAGAGTTTCTGGTGCAAAATCTCAGTGTGTCATGGCTTAAAGGGACTCACCATTCTGTGGTTTGCTTCTACATTTGTGAAACAAACATGCTGCTGTTCAGTTCATCTACTGATAACTGGGATATCTGCAGTGAAACACGGAGGGGGGAAAAAAGATTCCACGTTAGAATATTTCCTGGACACTTTGTTTCGTCTGTTCATTTCAAGGCCAGTCAAGGGCTACACTCGAGTCAAAGAGAACCATTGGCTTGCTTGGTTGACCACTGCAAGTCCTGCAGCTCGGGGTGACTTAAGAATCAAATGAGGGGAAAATTGCTTGCTCCTCAGAACCAGGAAGTGAATGGAGATGCCGCGAAACACATCACACAGTGACATCACCGCCATTCACTTCCTGGTTCTGATGCCTAAGGTAAGACTCCAGATAGCAGTAAGAGGGTCAGGGAGGGCATGAGGGCTTTCTGCAGCGCATGGTTTTCAGGCACTGAAGCTCTGACCGCTGTGCTGAGTCTCCTACTGCTTTCTGGAGGCCCATGCTATGGTTTCACTGCTGGCTGGCAGCAAGTGGCCTGCGAAACCCTCACAACTCCTCAGGGTGTCACAACACATGGACTGGAAGCCGCTGCCATAGGCTGAGAATACAGCACCCCAAATGACTGGGATGAGAATGACTGGTTTGCTTGCAGGCGCCTGAAAGATTAAATACAACAACTGAGCAGAGCCTACTCAGTGCTTTTCCATCAATGGCACTGGAGCCACTAGTGGGACTTCACAATGGGGAAAGGGGTACTTGGCCCTCTGCCATGGTGACCACAGGCCTGACATCACGAGAAGTGAAGGTGGCCATGCCAATGGGCAAGGTGCAACTGGGCAGCTTCAAAAGAGGTAAGCTTTGCGGAAACAAGGGGACAGAGCAATGCTCAAATCGCGGCACCAACAAAAGGCAACTGTGCCTGCAAACCTGTCCTGGTCAAAGCAATGCTCTGTCTTAAATGGTGCAGCCAAAACCTTAGCATAGCAATGCCAGTCATGCCTAAAATTCAACTCCTGCCCTGTGGGCTGGTCCAAAACCTCTTGAGACAGCCTGCTAAACGCTACCCCCTTCCCTACGCCAGCCTCTGTGCCTCGCACTCTCCAATGCTCAGCACTCTCTTCCTCGCCACACTTCCCCTTCCTCTTCCAATCCAGGGAGTGGGAGGCGGAGTAAAAGCAGTGGAGGCATGTAGGCAGGGACAGAGACGGACGCACTCCTCACCGACCTGCCGCCTGAGGCAACCACCTCAGTTGGCCACATGATGAGCCGGTCCTGCCTGCCTGGAAAAGTAGCTGTTGTGTCATCTCTGTAGCTGTGTGCTCTACTGGCACCCTGCACACCTGCTTTTCCCTTGTATGCCGTTCAAAATCACAATTTAGATGCTGCGCTAAGTCAGCCATTTTCAACCACTGTGCCATGGCACACTGTAGGTGTGCCGCGGGAGTTTGAGGGAGGGTCATTTATTAATAGGGCCACTGGGGGATGTGAACCTCCCGCCAACAGCATGGTGTGCCTTGTCAATTGTAAAAAAAAAAAAAACTGATGGTGTGCCTTGGCAATTTTAGTACCTTGTCAGTGTGCCATGAGACAAAAAATGGTTAAAAACCACTGCACTAAGTATACAACCACTGGGATTGTTACCAAAAACAGTGCACTGCACTGAAGGTCACTCCTGGCTCATTTAACTTTTCCAGTTGACTCATCCAATTGCAATTCCTCAAAAATGGGCCGGCACTCTTGGAAACAGGAGGCTTTTCGAAGATGGCAGTTGTACTTCCAAAACAGAATGACAGCCAGCAACATCTGGCCTGGAATTACATTATCTGGACTGGAAGAAGCTTGGAGGAAATCTACTATTGACACAACAGATATTAATTGTTGGGACAGGTGAATGGCTTTTGGAAAGCCATTCCCATTTGATTCCAAGCTGTTTTCCTGCCCTTTCCTCCCCTTTCTTTTTTTAAAGGTAAATGTCCTTTTCTGCTTTCCACTGAGGACAGAGAGAACCAAAATGTCGCAGGGAAGGACGCTTGATGTGATATTTCTGTCACATAAACAGAAAGCAGAAGTGACATCAAATGCATCGTTCAGAATTAAAACAGAAACAAAAATCACCCCCACACATATCGCAATACTGAGATGCCTGTTCTGCAGCCTGGCTTGAAGAAGCTGGCAGAAAACGCCCATTTTTCAGTTTAAAGGTCACTAAACTTTGACCTTTAGTACATCTGAGTCTTCATCCACCACATCTCCAACTCCCAGAACCACCAAAAAAGGGGGGAACGGAACACAAGAGCACCACAGTCCCATCACCAGTCTCAAAACACGTACACATTGTACTTCTCCATGGGTTCAATGACTTGCAGGAGACCCTCACTGATAGTTAACGTACAGCGGGGTGGAGGGGAGGAAGCACTCAGGGCTGGAACACATGCTACGCTTTGCCCCGGGATGCTGCCCAAAACACGCACCCTGGAAGACGTGACCCCTGCAAACCACTGATCACGGTCTGCACATTGGTGTGCTGCCATTCATCTTCGGAGGGATCTGTGGCTATTAGGAACAAGCCAAAAGTGTGTGCTTGTGTGCATGTGTGTATTTCATAGCACGATAATGGCAACCCCCTTAGAAATAAGATTATAATGTCCATAGAAGTAATTCTGTGATGCGCAGCCAGAGAGGTACGTGGTTTGGGGAGACACCCTGGTGGCCGAAGCAACCTGTGTTCCAGCCCCAAATGCCCTGTGGCAGAAGATGCTCAGCCCCCACGTGGGACACGATCCTGTACAGCCCCGGCACATCTAAACCCGGCAAAATAAAGCTATTGAAAGGGCCAAACCTGATTGGCTGTAGCAGTTGCAGCGAAAGGAACGCTGGAGGCTGGTGTTGTCGCTGCAGACACAGTGGTGGGTGTAGCACCGTGCATCATGGGAACTTTGCGGTAGGGAGCCATGGAAGCGATATAACGGGAGGGTGGAGCATTTTTTTTTATGCAACCATGGCAACAGGTGGTGGGGGCGTGGCAGGAATCACAGCAACAAGCCATGTGACGTCATGGAAGGATACACCGGGGCACAGCATGCAATCACAGTGCAAAGCAAAACGGCATCGAGGGAGGGAAAGAAAAAAAAAAAGAGAAAAAGGGGAAAAGGCCAATTACAATTATAATTGAGGAAAAAAACAAATAAAACATTCCCAACACTTAAGTCACATTTATAAGCAGAACAATGATGTACCAGACTCTGGGGGGGGCCAAGTCTCCAAAGGCGGGTGGGAAGGGAGCCAGTGGTCCCTCCACAGGCGTGGCTGGTTAAAGGCCACAAGCAATGCTCAGCCTTACGGTTGCTCGCGGCTGCACATGGCTCCCACCCTGCTTTGAAAGACTTGCTGCCCCCCTCGTTATGAATCCAGAGCACATGGCGCACTTCCAAGGAAGAATCTGGACAAGATGCTGTCTGTGACACGTGACCTTCCCAACGGGGCGTCATGGCTGGGAGTGGCAACATCCCCTTCCGTTGTGTTCTTTCGAGCTGCACTGCAGCAGGCAGGTTCTGTGACAAAGACACTGTTGGGACAAGACCACCACTTCTGTCCACCCAGCTCCTTTAACAGGGTCCAATCCCATTTCTCCCAAGAGCAGAGGGGCAAAGAGAGAGAGAGCACTGTTGAGAGCCAATCAACACAGCCCCCCCCCCAAAAAAACCCAGAATACCGGGGGGGGGGAGGGGAGATAAACCACCAGCAACTTTAGACCCTGCTGGACTGACAAGCTCTTCATTTTTCAAGAATGTGGTCATGCAAAAAGGAGCATTAAACAAGTCCTGAGGACCGCTTAATGTTGAGAGCAGCCGAAGGAAGGAAGCCGTTTGGATTCTTCATTATTCCCTGCGGGCTTTGTGAGTCTGAGAATGCCAAAGACCAAGTGGAAGCTCAGGCTCCGATCCGATTTACAGATATGCCTCGAATTCCCACAACCCAAGTGATGGGGCAGTAGCATCTCTAGGGGGTGAAGGCCGCAACAAGTGATGCACTCGGGGAGCATGTGGCACCACTAATGGCCCAAATGGTGAAAACCTTGGTGTTTTCAAATAATGCCCTCATGTTATGTATCATTTGATGTGTAATTTGATGCAGAATGCAACGAAATAAACCGTGACAAAATATCTGTATTCTATCAAAGGTTATAGTCAAATAACCAGAAAAGGAAAACACAACTGCCTTACGTTGCCAAAAGTGGATTGCCTTAACTCATAACTGATCGATGAGGCTGATTGTTCTACGAGTCAATGAGATGGTGTTATGACAGAGTATGTTGGGTCTGTGACCATAACTAAAGAATGATGATGATGGTTATGACACAGCAGGGAACCAATCAAGTGTTAATATGAGTCATTTCCATGTATCAAGCTCATACTAGAACTCTGAGTCAGTTGTGTGAGTGTTATCAAATCGGTCGCTGTTTTTTTTGTAGGTTACCGATTTGTTGGGCGACCTGCACTGTTCTATATTAAAATAAAATAAATAAATAAATGGGGGTGACACCAGCCTTAGGGATGCCACTGCACTTAGGCTGTGCGTATGATATTTGTCATTCATTCTGTATTGTTTGGAACGGAAGGAGGCCCATCCTGTGGATGACGCAATGAAGACCTGCAAACCCTACTGGCGCTTCTGTGACAGGGGCAGGTTAAACACCATGTTCTTGGAGTGCATTTTGGATATAAGAGATCTAAATGTATGGCTGTTAGCCTCACGTATAGCCTCATGCCCAGCAGACAAGCCTCCAGACTTACAAATGCAACCCTAGGTTGCTGGGTCTGGAACCCAGTCACCTGCCAACCTGCCACTGACTCTCCTTGCAAACATGGCTGATTGAGCACTGCAGCGCAAGGGCAGTGCCCAAATTGCAGTAACTATCAGGTGATCTACACAGGACAATCCTGGCTCACTGAGGCCTGTAAAGCCTGGAATTCTCAGTCTCCACTGGGTGGGTCGCGAGTCAATTTCAGGTGTGTCCCTATTCATTTCAACATCTATTTTATTTTTACTATATTAGCCTTTATACTAATACTACCATGGTATGTGACTGCATTTGGGGAAATGTTATAGATCTCCACTTTAAACAGGCTACTATGCATAAGCTTTTAACAATGATAGTCAATGGGGCTTACTCCCAGGTAAGTGTGGACAGGACTGCAGCCTTTGGGATGTTTCGGGAATTTTTTTTAAATGGATTAGCAACTGCTTGGGAAGGTTAGGGGTGGTTCCTTATTTTAAATAAATTTTAAAACTTATTGCAATTTACTTACCTAATCTGATTTGATTTTGTCTTATGCAGGGATGTTAAAAAATTTTGGGCTTGATGATGTCACTGCCGGCCATGACATCACTTCCAGGTTAATGTCATCACTTCTGGTGGGGCCTGACAGATTGTCATTTTAAAAAATCGGGTCCCAGTGCTAAAACCTTTGAGAGCCACTGCCTTAGTTCAGTTGTACGAGGACAAAAATCGTAGGACAAAAATCCACAGTTTTTCTCTGATAAAAGAAGCTCTGGCCAAGAGTCCAACAGGTTTTTGTCCTGGTGGTCTGACTGCCAACCCACTCCAACTCCTCTTCTCACTTCCTACGTCAGCCAAGATGACTAACACTGGCCATGAATGCATGCACAGCACCACAACGAATTCTTCTCCCGCCCCAGGAGAGGATAGCGAGAACGTGACAACAGAGGAGGTCAAATTGTTATCTTTTGTCACAGAACCAGCACAGACACTGGGAAATTCATCCCTATCAGGTTGGCTTCTGAGTAGGGCTGTGCCAATAGCCTCCAATTTCAATTTTTGGGCCCAAAATAGTATTTTCAGAGGGCAGAGATTTTTTCCTGTAAAATTATGGGAACATTCACCTTTGAAGAATATGGTTTGTTACATTTGTTTGTTTTTACCCTAACTGCTGCTTGCCTGGAAACACTTTTCCCCTTCTAGGCACTGTCTTTGTACCAATTAGTCATCTGGGTGATCTCAGGCAAAACAGCGATCATGTAGCGAAAGGGTTGGCACCATGACATGGCTACATGATGATGTCAGCAACATTTCCTTGGACCAGTCTCATAGGTGATCCCAGCCAATCAGGGATCACAGGGCAAACAAGATGGCATTATGATGCTACATAACCAATTAATTTTGGCAAAAACAGTCCTTTAGCTCAGGGGTGTCAAACTCGTTTCACACCAAGGGCCGAACAGCATTCGTGGTGCCTGCTGAGGGCCAGAAGTGATGTCATTAGGCAGGAAATGATGTCATTAAACACGCCATAACCAAAAATAAGCACTTTTTCTCACTTAGGAGCTCATTAGCTGCAGAGGACAGAAGAGAAAATACACAAATCTTGATCGTATTTCAAGATATGGGAGAGCCCAATTTTCATGTGGGCTGCCTTTATAGCAGTAATACCTCAGCGCTACTCAGCAGCCGAGAGCCTGAGGGCCAGATAAAAAGCTTCCGTGGGCCAGATCCGGCCCCTGGGCCTTATGTTTGACACCCCTGCTTTAGCTGAAGGTGAACAAAACCAACTGAGAGAGATGGCAAGGAAAGGCAATGTAAATGAACAGGCAAAAGTTTTTGCAGGCACTGCCAAAAGGTCACTGAAGGAGAGAGGTGCGTTTAAAACACTTCCACTGGCTCAGGCCTACTTTTTTAGTCATCGAATTCGCCGCGCTGCACAGACAAGAAAAGGGATATGGCCACCTCAGCCATTAAGACGACAGCGGATAGTTTGCCACAGCACATCACGACACATCGCAACGCGCCACACGCCATCCTCCCCTCCACCTCCACGCGCGACACAGAGGAATGCACCCCCACATTCAGGTGAGGAGAAGTTGAAGTTTTTGGAGAGAAACCTACCAACGCTTGCTGTGGGCGTCATGCACAGAACAGACCCTGAGCACCATGCAGTGAAGCGTGGAAAGATGAACAGAAGGGACATCTCATTAGTGAAGCAGTTAAGGCGTTAAAGAGAGAACTCTTGGTTAAGAGAAAAGGAAAAAAGGAGGTTATTGTCAGTCACCACTGTGGCAACATCCATCACTGAGCCACATGCAAATGTCAGACTTGGGACCATCCAATCAGACTTTAGACTTCGGCTTTAAGATCATGGAAAAGTAGAGTCATTCTTGGATTCTTGGCAGCAAGTTTCATTTGGATGCCGTTTGAACACGAACACACACACACACAGAGCTTGGGACACGTCATATGATGGGAATTTTCTGGGGTGAGTTCAGGCTTGCAAACTCTTGCCACAGTCCGAAGCTTGGCAGGGCTGTGCCACATGGAGCACTGCGCCAACAGAAGCAGCTTCCCCGTCTGACTCCACATGAGGGAATGCTGCAGGCCTGTGCAACTATTCCCTGGAGCCAGTGGAGAAAGCTCTGCTCGTGCAACACTCTGAATGCGAACGTGGAACTGTGCACGTGAGCAAGAGCCACCAGTTCACTGCAAACCGGCAAGGACCTGCCCCCTGGCTTCAAGGCCACATCCTACAGCAGAACAAAACATGTCACTTGACAAGGAGCTACCACCAAAAATGGACAAACACTCCCCCACCTGTGACCTTTTGGCACGCTGTTATGACACCATCACATACTGTGTCTCGCCACATCCCTGGGCTTTATCACTGGCTGACCCTGGCAGGGGCATGACAAACGCACGGTGCAATGATGTCACAAGGCAGGTAGCACTCACTGGGCTCAGGGTGGGGAGGAAGTCGTGCTAAGTGGCCCTCTCTGACCCGAAAGGCTGCAGAACTGAGATAGGACTTTTAATTATAGCCCTCCTCGATGCAAAAGCTCATCCCGTTTAGCCTCGCTGCACCTAAACTGGTTGGCTCCTTAAAGGGGCAACAGGGCTCTTCTCTCCTTAATAACTGTGCAGGTGCATCATCAATCTTTTCAAATCACACACACACCTGGGTTATGGGACCCCCCCTTAATTTTTTGCTCCCTATGGTGGGGAGGCTTTGGTGCTTCCAAAGAAGCTGGCAAAGATCAGAAAGCTGCAGTAGCTGGGACAGACAGAAGAACACCTGCCCTGGCTGAAATAAGAGCTTTACACAGCCGTCAAGGTCTTGCCTTCTTGTGCACCTGTGTGTCCTCAGGGTGGCCCAGCGAGCTGGGCAGAAACCTTCCTATTGTACAGAAATAAGGAATCTGGGCCTAGCAGATCCCAAGGAAGCCAGGGGGTCATTCTGTGTGGAAACATGGGCAGTTGGCAGCCAGGAAGATCTAGAATAGGTGGCAAAGCGGGCAAGATTTCAGCTGGGTCCTATGCAGGCACATGGCTAACTGCCAAAGAATCCAGGAACCAGTTTGTGATGAGTTTAGCAGAAACACCAAGTTTGGGGGGGGGGGGGGAGAGAAAAGGCAAGAATCAGAGACAGACGAGCATTTCCGCATCTGAGTTCTTAAAATTGCTACGGAGAAGGAAATGGAGGCAGCTCAACGCTTTGGCTTGTAATAGCTGTAGGGACAAAACAGCAAAGGAACAGCACTCCCTGACCTAGAAGGAACAAGAGCCAAAGATGACCAAAGAGGTTGGTTTGGCCAATTTCTCATAGGAAGTGCATCACTGCGTTGCAGGCATGAGAGAACGACTCCATGCTTCTTTTGGGGGGACTTCCTGAATCTCCAGGAATGCAAGAGCCTCAACAACCAGTAGGCAGGACAGGGGGTGAAGCAGCTATCTGGGAACTTCTCCAATCTCATTTCCACTGCAAGAAACATAGCACAAACTGTGCTCCCGGTTCCTATTACGTTTTGGTTTTTTAGCCAAGGCTCATGCAGTGAGATGTCCTCTATCCTGAACCTTCCAAGGGAGGTCCTGCTCCTCTCGATCCAAACTAGACTGGGGCTAGAGAGCTATCCTGGATCCTCGGTCTCCCAAGGTGCCCAGCAGTCTCTGTCAGGGGCGTATGTGAATGCTTGACTGTCCCCTTCAGACCACCTCACCCCAGGGCGCACCTGGCTCTATGTACCGCCTGCACAGACCAGCAACCTGAAGGCTGCGCTGGTGCAGTGGCGGGGGGGGGGGAGAAGAGTTTCGCCAGCACAATTCCATCCAAAAAAGCAAGTGGCTCCGCAAAGAGCAAGCACCAGGCTGCGGAATGAGAGAATGAAAACCAAACAGCGCAAACCTTTCTTGCATTGCTGCACATCTCTCATGGGGGGGGGGGTCATTTTCACAGGCTGAAGTGTGAAAGGGAGGAGCCCAAGACAACATACCTGTTGGGATAAATGTCGGCTGTTGCAACTGCATGTTTGCGAGCGCCTGTTGGTAGTGGAAAACACTAGGGTTAAAGACTGTGGTGGCACCGTTGTTTTTTTCAAGTGCTGGTCTCTTTGGTAGAGGTTGAAGGGCACCAGGTGGCAGGGCCTGCAGTGTGGAAGGGGGGGTCACCAAAGGCGGTGGGGTGAGGGGGGAAAGAAAAAAAAGAGAAAAAAAAGACCCATGTAAGGACAATATTATAACACTGCAAAGGAAGCACTAAACTTGGCTGGCAGTCTGCAAATCTGCCAATCACCTGCAACTGTGCGGGATCCAAAATGGGGATGGGGTGGACTGAGTCATTGTGGCCCCGGAAGAGGTTACCATAAGAGGCAACTTCACAGGAGAAGCAGTTAGTGGACAGGGAGAGAGTGAAATTTTGTGGGACAGCCCATGCTACGCATTTAAACCACGTTTTAAGGAAGCTTAACTGTAGTGGCTCCAGTCATGGGGAAAAAATGAATGGAAGGATTCTCCCTCCCCCAACCCTCAAAGACCCTCCCTGATAAATTCCCAGGCTCCTTTGAGAAAAGCCCCAACAGTTAAGCCACTTCTGAATCAGTTTGCATGTGTAGCTCACATGACCAAAAGGAGAAGCATCTCAGTTCATCTGATCCCAAAAGGAAAGAGGAGTAATTGAAATTTTAGAAAAGTAATAATCAGGAATAATTTTAACTTGATCAGGGGGAGAATCGGAAGGCAGTTGCAGGCAACAAGCACTTAAAAACAACAACAATAAAGATTATCAGCTAAGAAAAGAAGACAGGAAGTGGAGACAGCTATTTAAAATGAGAAGTTCAGCATTAACCACTCAAAAGACGATGATGAGCACTAGCTCTGGCTAACTTTACATGTGGAAGTCCCTGTCCACTTGCACGTAACTCTTAAACTGATGAGCTCCAGCCCTTGCAAGGAAGCTACTGAGAGAAGAAGACACTGCTCGGGTGAGGAGGGCCAGTTACTCTCCCCCTGCTAAATTAAAGAGAAGCACCCACTTGAAAAGTGCCTCTTACCCAGTTAGCAGGAGGGTGTACTTTCTGTGTATGTGTGAGACTGTGGATGGATGACAGCCAGACATGTGTATTCGACCCCATCACAATTACTGCCCCAAGCTGGGACTGACTGGAAGAAGGCTTCTCTTCTTCCACGTGATGTAAGAATACCCCCTGGTATTCCACATGACGTAATATCTACTCAGGGCCGGCTCCATCCCAGAAGCCAACTGAAGCAGTCACCTAAGGCAGGGGTGCCCAAACCCCGGCCCTGGGGCCACTTGCAGCCCTTGAGGCCTCTCAATGCAGCCCTCAGGGAGCCTCCAGTCTCCAGTGAGCCTCTGGCACTCCGGAGATTTGTTGGAGCCCACACTGGCCTGATGCAACCGCTCTCAGCGTGAGGGCAACTGTTTGACCTCTTGCATGAGCTGTGGGATGAGGGCTTCCTCCACTGCTTTACTGTTTCACATATGTGATGCAGTAGCAGCAGCAAAGGAAAGGCCAGCCTTGCTTTGTGCAAGGCCTTTTATAGGCCTTGAGCTCGTATTTCAAGCCCTTCATTCATTCGTATGAGTTCATCTTTAATATATTCATTTATGTAAACTTATGTAAATTTATTCAAATTTTAAATGTAAATTAATTCTTTTTTCCCCGGCCCCCGAAGCAGTGTCAGAGAGCTGATGTGGCCCTCCTGCCAAAAACTTTGGACACCCCTGACCTAAGGCAACAGACTGGCTGGAGGGGAAACCCATCTCTGTCCCCACCGACTTGTCTCAACAGCTCCTCCTCTTCCTCCTTCCACTCCCTGGATTGGAAAAGGAAGTGGGGAGGGGAGGGGAGGGGAGTGCTGAACGAGAATCTTGACAAGTGGGAAGGAAAAGTATCTGGCATGTCATTGAGTAAGGGGGGCAGCATTTCGCACACTGCCTCAGGAGGTCTTGGGCTGGCCCTGCATCTGGACTGCAGATTTGGAGACACTCTAGAAGTTATGTTTTACAACTCCATTCTTAAGAGGACCCCATATGCTTAACGTGGAGGACTTTTACAAGCCTGTGAAAAGAGCAGGCTGGAGCTCTGCCCACCAAGCCAAGCATCCCACCACAGCTTGCTACGCTGCTGGTCTTTCTGCTGGACAGCGGTGGCATGGGGGGTCCCATGTGACCACCAGGTACACCTGAATTACAGGTACCGCTAGTCCAGAAGCATCGCTAAGCCTTTTCTACCAGGGCTGGTTTTTCACAGGCACAAGTGGAGGGAGCTTAAGCAGCCAGGCTTGAAGAGGAGCAGATTTAGCAAAACTTTGCAATGTTAGAACAAACTTTGCAGGAGCAAAAGGCTTCCCCAAGCTCCTACAGCACAAAACCAAGCTCAGGAAAAGGCCAGCCAGGCCCCACTAGCGGAAACCTGAGTTCAGCAGGCCACTTACATTCTGTGTGCGCTTGCTGTGGATCGCGTATGGCGCTGGAGTCATTTTAGCACATGTTTCTCCTAGATAAGCGTTTCTCAACACTTGCCCCCTGCCACTCCACTTTGCATGGTCCACCTAGTGGAAATACCACCAGAACTAACTGGTGATGATGTCACCCCCCAGTTACTTTCGATTCTGGAGGCCAAACGTGACTCAACAAACACTTTAAGAGGCTTGGGGTGGGTTGGAGGGCTTTTTCAAGCCTGTGAAAAGAGCACGCTGGAGCTCTGCCTGCCAAGCCAAGCATCCTACCACTGCTTGCTGCATCGCTGGTCTTTCTGCTGGACAGCGGGGGCACGAGGGTCCTGTGTGTACCACCAGGCACCATCTGAATTACCACCAGTGGTACAAGTACCACTAGTTGAGCAAAGCAGTCCTCAATATGAAGCTAAAGCAGCTCACTGCCTAAAGCAACCACCTCTTTTACCAGACAAAACGAGGGGTGGAGTGGGTGCTTGTGCACTGGTCTGTTGGGTGCAAGTTATGCCATGCACTAAGGATTTAAACCAGCTTGGGCCTGGTTAGCTTAATCAGGATGGGAACTGTGAGAAAGAATGGTGAACTGGAACAAGAGAGAGAGAGACAGAGAGAGAGAGAGTTTTAAGTAGAGCATGTGATATTATTATCTGTGCCAAGGGATGTTGCTTGTTCCTGTTCTCCTCTCCCACCCCCACCTCCTTTGCTGGCTCTTCCTAACAAGCAAATCTTCTCTTTTCAACCCGTCATGTGCTTTTAATCAGTCCAACGTGTTTCAACCCCAGAGTCAAAAGAACAGCTTCCAAAACTTCCCACGTGGGGTTTTGCCCGGCCCGCCGCTCGTCCGCCAAAGGACATGTCTCAACAACTGAGTTGCACGTCCAGGGCTCAAGGGGCCCCAAACGTTTCATAACTGCGCGACTTTCTGTGGTTAATGACCTCCTCTTTCACCGCTCCCCTCTGCCAGGCCCAGCTCAAGGCTTCCCACCACATTAAATCTTGCAATTTCTTTCGAGAACCCTGGTACAAAGCCTGGATTCTCTTTTGCCAGAAACCGTGGGGGTGATGTCTTGAGGTCAAGCCCCCACCCAACCCCTTTTGAGCAATCTATCATGTGCCAAGTTGATCAGAAGTGCTGAGAGCCAAGAGGGAAGGTCCACCACATCCCCAGGGCCAGGGTGACCAGACATCCTCTTTTTCTAAGACATGTCCTCTTTTTTAGTCTTGTGTCCTGAAATAGAACTTAAATGTCCTCCTTTTCCCTATGAGTGGGTGCTTGCAGGCAGCCTTCTTTTAATTAATAAATTATATGTAATAAATGATATGTAATGTAGTTTTGAATTTAATAATAATATAGTGTTTTAAATTAACCACATGAAATCAATATATGAGTGTTTTTAGCTTTCATATGGTCACACCCTACATTTTTCTTGGGTACCCTACATTTTGAGATGCCTTGTCCTCTTTTGTGGTTATGATATCTGGTCACCCTGCCTGGGGCCCCTTTCTTGGATTCTCTCATTCTTCCTTCTTTTGTAAGTGCTAAAAAGTTGCTGTTAAGCTCTGTTGCCTGGCCTGGCATCCTCTACTTTGGAGATACGTTTAAAAAAAAAAAATTCAGAGCAGCAGCAGCGCCCCAGAACTTCAGGCACAGATCTTTCCAGTCGCCCGTTGCTGCTTCAAGTCCCTCCTCTCAGCCCATCTTGACAACTTCCACCCTCCATTTAACTGCCCTGGCATTTAAGCCAGTCAATCAGGGCAGAAGCAGATAGCTCCATGGCCCTAGAATCCAGGGAAGCACAAGAACAAGGTCTGCCAGCATCGCTCCAGAAACAAGACAGCGACAGTCCCACCTATATATCAGAGTTGGAAGAGACCTAAAATGTCATCTAGTCCAATCCCCTGCCTGTAGCAGGAAATCCTAGACCACCTCCAGTAGGTTCCTGTTGAGCCTCTTGAAGGTCTTCAGTGAAGGAGAATCCACCATCTCCCTTGGCAAACTGTTCCACTGCCAAACCACCCTTAGCACCAGAAATTTCTTCCTGATGTCCAGACTCTCTTCTCTTGCAGTTTGTACCCATTGAATCTAGTTCTAATCTCAGAGGTAGCTGAGATCAAATTGTTCCTTCATCCACATGACAGCCCTCCAGGTACCATATCCCTTTTGGCCTTCTCTTCTCCAGGCTGAACATACCAAGTTCCCTCAAACTTTCCTTGTAGGGCTTGTATTCCAATTCTCTGATTGTCCTCATAGCTCATCTATGGACTCGCTCCAGTACGGCTGTATCTTTCCTAAAATGTGTTGCCCAGAATTGGACACAGTACTCCAGGTGAGGTCGTCTGACCAAAACAGAGTAAAGCGGAACCACAACTTCTCACGGCTTGGAAGCTACGGTTCTACAAATGCAGGCTAAAATTCTTTGCAACCTGGGTCTGTCCCAATGATATGGAAAGTGGCAGAGGGGATTTCAAGGGCAGAAGTGGTGTGTTGGTGAGGAGATCAGAACCTCCCCATGCTTTACTCCGTCACTCCCTCTCAGACACCCCCCTCCCAGATACTTTTCTTCCAGACAGCCTCAGTTCCTAAAAGTCTCCTAAGGACTTTTAGCTTAGGAAAAAAAGGGGGGGGAAGGTACAACAGCAACAAAATGTACACATCCCATTGCCACTTTATATGTGATTTGGGTGGAACCCAGGTTAAAACAACTCTAGTGGGAACTCACTAGAACCTGTCTAGTCGGGCCTAGGGCATCCATTTTATTTTCTGAACTGGCATTCACCTACATCTTCAGAAGTCATATCTGTCAGAGATCAGGATCCTTTACATGCACTCGTTAAAACAGAACTGGCTTAAGAGGAAGCAGGGCAATGAACCCACCCAATTCAGACTCCTTTGAAACACAGCAGACCAGTCTAGCTGCACTGACGGGAGCCAGAGAGGCTAGGTTGCCCAGATTGCCCCTGGCACAGAGGTTGCGCGCCGAGCTAAGCCATGGCAGATAGTTGCCAGGGCAGCCTCTGCGGCAAAGCTGGCCTTGGGCAGAACATCTGATACGCTGCCTAGTTACGGTTGGGGAGGCTGGAGCGGTCGGTTCACTCCTGATTTAGGGAGACTGGCCACAAAACAGACTCAGAGCCAATGACGTATGAAAAATAGAAGTGACATATGCGACTCTCAATACATTAGAACTTTAAAAAAAGAGTTAAAGAAAGACATGGAATTGCCTGTCTTTTTCATGCAAAGCTGTAAAATGCTGGGTGTATTTACTTAAAAAGAAACCCAGGGCCCAATTCTATCCAACTTTCCAGTGGCAATGCAGGTGCACTGCATCCTGTGGTGGGGGGACAGTCACGGAGGCCTCTTCAAGGTAAGGGGATGTTTGTTCCCTTTCCTTGGGGGCTGCATCAGTGTTGGAAAGTTGGATAGGACTGGGCCCTTAGACAGGCTTTTCCTGAACACAGGGACCTGCAAGGCTAGGCACAGAGCAGAGAGCAAGACCCAGATTAGGAAAAAGAGCTGCCAAGATGTCATGAACGGAAAGGCACAGCAGGAATGTAACATCACACTTCTGACATGTTATGCAGAAACAGGATTCACTTTGGTTTGTGACCGTCGCAGGAGACCGCCCATCAGAAAAGCGCCATGCCCAGCTCAGAACTTCCTGGCACCAGTGGTGAAACTAGCGCCATGTCCGTCCAGCAGCTTGAGACTGGCAGTGAAAAGGCTGGTTGTAGTTCCAGAATAACCAACCGAACTCAAATGGAAAAGGTTCTGGCTGTTTCTTGGACACAACCTCCACTGATGCAAACACCTTTTTTCTTGCAACGCATCCAAAGCCTACAAGGACTTTCCGTGGCATGAAAACAGACTTTGGTGGGCTAATCGCCCTTCTCAGCGAGAGCTCTTGCGGTGCTCTGGCTTGCTTGACGTGACCTCCACTGATGCAGAGAAAAGAGAAAAGTCAGAACTTGCAGGAGCCATGAAGATCTGACTGACTGGTCGAGTGTGCCAGGGGTGTTTTCTGGGCTGGGAGCTCCCAGCAGCAAAGAGCCCAAGGAGCTCTGTTTCTGACGTAATCCTAAAAGGCCGAAGTTTGTGCTTGAAGAGCACCATCTAACCTGCAGTTCTGGCCTGTCTGAGCATCCTGTCAGCTAAACTTAAGGACCCAGTCCCTGCCCTTTGGAGCAAGGACACTGCTGAAGCCCGTCCCTTTTCCCTGATCTAGACCTTGGACCCCTCCCCAGTTCTGACTACACACTTGGCCTGTTGCCTCTCTGCTCTGGAACTCAACCCTTGGCTGTTTTGGAGCACATACCCACATCTGGCTGGCAGGATCCGGGATTTTTCTTAGGACCCAATCCCCAGAGGCCAGAAGCCTCTCCCACTTCTGGTGACTTCATTTATTTGCAGGGCTGCCCTAAGTATGTCCTTTTGGATCCTGGTCTGACTGATCACAAGAGCAACTAGCATTGCAATCTGGCTCCCAGGGAGATGCTCACAGGTTGCTCTTCCAGACTGCCTTCCTCCACGGCAGAAGCTCACCCAGGTCAATATCAAATCCAGGTCAGTCACCCCTTTGAGGCAATCAGGTGATCTTTTTTTATATTAAAAAAAAATGCTATGCGTTCTCTATTTTACAAAATGAGAAGACCCAAGGCATTATGGATGATTACTCTTGTTTCAAGGGGAAGGGAAGGGACTGAAATTTTAAAAATTATTCTAGAGTGTCTAAATCTGGTAAAACACAATAAGGAATTATTATTATTATTATTATTATTATTATTATTATTATTATTATTATTATTATTATTATTAACAGTATTTATATACCGCTTTCCAACTAAAAGTTCACAAAGCGGTTTACAGAGAAAAATCAAATAACTGAATGGCTGCACTTTCTGCAAGAACTTTGCTGATCACCCAGGAGGAAGGTCTCCTAGTGCCCAAAAATACTCCTCTGAGCAAGGTTAATACCTTATGGTTGCTGCAGCCTTGGGAGGAAGCCACTTTTAGCTCCAAGTTGTAGCAACCCTCCAGCAAGGCCAAGTGGTTAAAGCACATTCTAAATCACATTTTGGACAGAAGCAGGAACTTCAGGGCAGGAGCTCTCTTGCCCCGGCCCCTTCCTCCATCTCACTTTCTTAAGGCTTTGCAAAAGCAGAGTGGCAAGTGGAGACCATAATTAGCAGGCTGGTCTGACTTTGCTCTGAACAGACTGCTGGCAAAGGAACGCGCCATTTGCAATTTTGCAATAAACGAAAGGACTTGTGAGTCTGTCTGAGGAGCATCCAAATGGCAGCTCTGAGATGGATTCTGTGCGGCACAGCTGGGCATGCAGAAAGTGTCTTGGGGAAAAAGGGGGGGTGACAGAGAACATGCCCTGCATACAGAAGGTCCTAGACTCAGATTCGGACAGCAGCTCTCATTAAAGAACCAGGGATCCCAACAGAAGGAACGTGTTCGACACCCCGGCAAGCTGCCCCCAGTCAAGGGTAGACGGCCCCAAACCAGTTGGATCGATGGTCCAATCAAGTACAGACTAACCTCACCCCCAAGGGCCAGGGAGAAGAGAGTGGCACCAGGGCCCAATCCTGCCATGCCAGGCCAAGCAAGCCAGAGCACTGCAGGAGCTCTTGCTGAGACGGGTGATGAGCTCACCAAAGTCTGGATTTGCGCCACGGAAAGTCCTTGAAGCTTTCTGACATGTTGCAGAGCCAAGGTGTGAAACAGGCCCTGCTGTGTGCCGCGCTGCAGACAGCCTGACTGAAAAACACTGTGATAATTGCATTGCTCCAAAGCTGCATCTGGTCATTGGAAGGGAAAAGTTTCGGTCACATCACACACCCTCCGTTCAACCAGAAGGTTGCTCTTTCGGTTTTGGAGGGCTGGTGGCGGGCAGCAGATTGTGGTGCCGGAACAAACAGGACAATACCTTTTGCACCTGATGGGCAGTCTCTGGAGGCCACGCACAAAACAGAACAGGTGAGAGAAAGAAAAATAAACACATGTTTTCCCATGCAGTCTACAGATGGTTACATGCAAAGCGAGAAGGTGAGAGGTCCAAGTACCAGGTCAAAGGTTGCCTCGAGGGGTCGCTTCAGTGATCGGACAGCTGGCTGAGTCTTAATTAGCAGGCAGCGAGCACGTGATGGTAATGAGCCAAGGAGGGGGGTTCAAGCACAACAACAGAAAACAGCAAGCAGAGGTGTGCCACAAAGGAGAGCGACATTGTGGAGGAGGTGAAGAGAAAACAAAACAAAAAAGTAAAAAAATGAATGCATTATACCATTTCTTAAGAACAGACTACACATGCACAGTGCAGGGGGCCTGCGACAATTCATCGACAAATGCTCTAACGGGGGGAGGGGGCTCTTGGCTTTATATGGAAAGCTGAGTAGGGCATCTGCAGAAAGCACCAGAAACAGAGCGAATCTGGAACCCAAGCTGCACACCTTTCTGCGACAAGCACAGAGAACGGAGAATCCATTCTCCAAGGGATTTGGATAATACACTCAAGGTCGTGTCGCTTTCTTGGCATTTGACAGCTTCTGCAGAAGAGGCTTTTCTTAAACACCTATGCTTCTAGTCCTCATGAGCATAGGAGAAAAAAATCCGGAGCGTGCAAAACTGCCTTCTACGGAGTCTGCTCGTTAGACCACAGAATCATAGAGTTGGAAGGAACCTGATAGATCATCTAGTCCAATCCATCTAGGCCATCTAGCTCAGTATTGACTTGCATTTCCCAGCCAGAGAACGAAGCCTGAGGCCTTCTGCATGCAAAGCATCCATCACACTCTGAGATGTCCCTCCCCTTAAACCAGCAATTTTCAACATTTTTTTTCTCCAGCACATTGACCTACATGGTCTTCTCTACAGTCTTGAGATGTCACTTTTAGGATACTCTTCTGGGTTCTGCTGTTCTGTTTCCAGGGCAACTGTTTGTAGTACCAAATTGTCTACAATTTATAGACAACTCCAGCGGCAACTCCTCTGTCGGCAGAGGAAGAGGGACAATTTGTTACTACAGACAGCTGCCCTAGAAAGCGAGCCACAGAACCCAGAAGAGCTTTTCAGCAATTTTCAACCGCTGTGCTTCAAACTCCCGTGGCACACCTGTGGACCTTTTGCGGCACACCAGTGTTGAAAATTGAACACTGGTTGAAAATTGCTGCCCTTAATATTGCTGTGCTCTTCCGATATACTTCCCCACCCTACATTTTCTACAATTTTCTTTCTTTCCAATTGTTTCAAAGCCTGTATCAGTGGCGCTCATGTAGGCCAGACCAGTCCGGTCCACATCTGAGTGTTCTGCTCCGGCGCTGCGCCAAGTCCCCCTCGATCTGGGGACAGAAACACTCTGGGCAGTCGCGTCATCTGCCTGGCATCCCAGAAGGTTGCACAACAGGACATCTGGGCAGATGTGACTGCCCAGAGGATCCCTGTCCCCTGATCAAAGGAGACTTCACGCAGCATCTGGACAGAACCGAAACGTCAGCTCACCAAACGGATGGATCTGTGTGGATGCCAGATCCGGCCCCTGGGCCGCGGTTCAAGTGGCCCTGGCCTACATCATGGAAGTGGAATACAATTGAGCAGAACCAGGCAAGTTGCCTCCTGAGGACAGAACATGGATTTTCTTATCGGAGCTCTAAACTAAATGGATGTCGACTGGGACGACTGACAATCCTATGCATGAAAAGTCGGTCCTGCTGCGTTCAATGGCGCTCACTCCCAGGTACGTGTGTTGAAGATTGCATCCCTAGAGCACAATAGCTGCGAGCTTTCATCTGTCTGCAGAAAGAACCCACAGCCAAGGTGACATGTTCTGTGGTCTATGGCAGGGGTGTCCAAAGTTTTTGGCAGGAGGGCCACATCGTCTATCTGACACTATGTCAGGGGCCGGGGGGGAAGAATTAATTTACATTTAAAATTTGAATAAATTTACATAAGTTTACATAAATGAATATATTAAAGATGAACTTATATGAATGAATGAAGGTTTTGCAATAGCTCAAGGCCTATAAAAGGCCTTGCACAAAGCAAGGCTGGCCTTTACTTTGCTGCCGCTGCTGCATCACAGACGTGAAACAACAAGCAGTGGAGGGAGCCCTCATCCCACAGCTCACGCGAGAGGTCAAACAGGCTGAGAGCAGTTGCGTCGGGCCAGTGTGGGCTCCAACAAATCTCCGGAGGGCCAGAGGCTCATTGGAGACTGGGGGTTCCCTGAGGGCCGCATTGAGAGGTCTCGAGGGCCGCAAGTGGCCCCAGGGCCGGGGTTTGGACACCCCTGGTCTATGGCATCAATGGTCAGCCTACAGCACCAATCCCATAGGCAGCAGGAGAAGCAGGAGTTTTTGACCTGCCTCGCCAGAAGGAGAGGTGCAGGCTTTCATGCACTCTTGGCCTACATCCGTGCCCTCCAAGCAAATGATCTCCCATCCTGGTTGCAATGGCTCTGGGGTTAGGAAAGAAGCAGGCCCTGGTTCTCCAATGATGCAAGAATGGCTTTTCACGTTTCAACTTAATGAGATGACACCCCTGTGCTTTTCTGTTGTCTTTAATGTGCAAACACAGAGCTAATTGGGCTCCTGGCCAGACACACACACTGCTGAACAGCTTCCCAGAATTCTGGAACTGGTAGGTCTGGAGAAGAGCCAGGTGTCACTCTTACCCACTGAAAATGCAACACGTTATTCAGTGCTAATCGGGAGTCTTGCTGGATCAAGCCAAAGGTACATCTAGTCCAGCTTCCTGTATCTCACAGTGGCCCACCAGATGCCTCAGGGAGCACACAAGACAAAAAGATACCCACAATCTGTTGCCACTCCCTTGCACCTGGCACTCTGAGGTAGCCTACTTCTCATGGCTTGTGACATGTGGTGAACTTTTCCTCCATAAATCTGTCCAATATCCTTTTTTGAAAGGCATCTAGGCAGGTGCCACATCCTGCGGCAAGGAGTTTCACAGACTCCCTAGAAGGCCACTTCATGTGATGTTCAGAAACAACTATGGAGTCTTCCCGAAATGCGACAGGACAACTGACATCCCACATGAACCCTGAGTGCAACAGGACTACACTGTAAGGCTGCAATCCTACAAACACTAACTAGGAAGTAAGCCCCATTGACTCCAATAGGGCTTGTTTCTGAGTAGATGTGCCTAGGATTGGGCTCTGAGGCAGCGTTTGTGAACCACGACCCACTCCAGAGGGAGGGGTGCCTGTTTTGCATGCAGAGGGTTCCAGGTTCAATCCCCAGGTAAGGCTGGGAACAAAACCCCACTGAGCACCCCAGACCGCCTATATTGAACTTGATGGGCCCAAGGATCCAACTTACGCTCAGGTTGCTCCTACATCCTAGTCCCCAGTTGCCGGCTGGAACCAGGCACTCTCTTGATAAGAACTGAATTCTTTTTTCCTTTCCATATTGGCCACCCACGTGTCATGGATAGTGTGTGGGGCCAATTATTTTTTCTCAAAGGCTAGGAATGTCTGCGGCCTTATTCACAAGGCTGCCCAGAAGGCAAAGAAGTGCAGTGAAAGCCTGGCGCCTCGACAAAAGTGAATGAATGGCATAAAAGGCCTCGTGGGTGGGTGAGACGCTGGCGACAGGTGATTGATACATGTTTCGAGCAGGCCGGTTAGCCAGCGGCACACTGGTGAAGCGTGTTAAGCTTGCAGAGGGAAAGGGGCGGCATGAATTAAAGATGCAAAGGGGCCCCGATGTCATCATTAAGATGTCGGGAATTAAGCCTGATTAAGCAGGGCCTGCGAGCCGATCTTCCCAAAGGCTCGCTCCGAGCAAGAGTGCTCAGACTCAAGTGCTGGTCATTAACAGGCGATCTCTTTAAACGCAAGCAGGGCTGTGACAACATGCTCCCACTTGATGTTTTAATGATAAACAGGGCACTTGCAGCAATGAGCACTGAGGCACAAATTAGTCACCCGCAGGGATCGTCCTGGGCACCAAGGAACCTGCTGGGAAGGACGCCAGACTTCAGCATCCAACGGACATTGCTTTGACCCTGAAGTATAAACATTAGGGTTTTCTTTAAGTCGTCCTTGCTGGGCAAGAAAGTGTGCCACCCTCTCTGCCCCATCCCAATGGGCTCGGATGCCCCTTCCCCAAAGCACCAGCACTTGGGAACTGGCAGTGATGTCTCAGCACTGAGGAAAGGGAATTCTGCATGTGATTGGCAGCACACTTTCCCTTCCTGCTGCAGAGAAAAAAAGTCCCAAGAAAAAAACATGCTATGAAAGGGTCCGGTGTAAATCTTTGCTTACAACCAGATCCTGCTCCCCAACATCAGGGAGCCTCAGCTCAAATTCAGCCCGCTACATAAGCTTTTCTAGGTTTGCCACCATCTCATGTATTTCTCCTCTGTGATGCAACTCTTGGTGCTGGATTTTGCCCAACCGTGCGGCTGCAGCTCTTGACCACCGTTTATTATTAAGTTTCACTGTATTCGGTTTATTGTCTGACTATACGGGGGACCCTGTGCTGAGTGGCTTAACAAAATTCTAAATAAATGAATACACTTTACAAAACAGGACTGTGTGGCTGCAATTGCAGCCTTGCAACACAAGGCTCAGCTGAAATCAGTGGGGTTCTTTTCCCCCAAGTTGGCACACACTGCCCTGGGCAGTACGTGATGAGACGAGACGGACCTTTTTAGGGCGGTTAAAAAGATGTGGGGCATGCCACCTGCACCTCTCTGCTTGTGGGGGACAAGCGCATGATATATTTAGCACCGCTTGTTCTGGAGGTTGTCCCCTTACCATTGCGGCTGCAGCAGTTTGATTCACCTGGTGTTGAGCTGCCTTGATTTTGGCCTGCAGGTGTGCAGGGGGATGAAAGTACTTGCATTTCTCCCGAGAGCACCGGCCTTTGATGTAATCCATGCAGACGGTAACAGTGTTCTCGTTTGTGTCAATCATGGCAATATCAATCGGGTGTGCGTAACGGCAGTCGTTTTCACCCCGTGTGCAATTCCCACGCTGGAACTCTCGGCAAACCTTAAAGAGAAATCCACAGGATTCAGGCAAGGAAAAATAGGGAAATTCACATTCCTTCACCACGATTAATGCAAAGGGATCTGTTCTTATTCGTTTCCTATATGCACAGTTACCTCCCTCTCATTTAATCCACACAACAAGCTACAAGAGAGCTCCGGTACAGAAAAAATCATCAATCTAATGTTCACAGCTGAAGCGTCATTGCTGGGGAGGGGTCACAAGAGAGCAATTTGAATTCAGGTCAGGGTAACCACTACACCACACCACCGTCTCTCAATCAGTCCATGGTATTCTGGCAACAGAAATGTTGGCTGATAGGCTTAATAGATATTCTGCTAATAGAATTAGGTAAGAGGCAATCCAGGAGAGAATTGGGGATGAGGGCAGTGGGGGAAATGGCAATCATCAAAGCTCAGGCCCTTGAATCAATGCAAAAGCAGAAGCAATGTCCACAAATATGAAAACAGCCCCAAGATAATTTGGGGCTCCGGATTCACCTGCACGTCCTTGTCATTGGTGAATGTAAAAACAGTTGCAAGGCGATTTCTCTCCACACACAGCACTTCTTGGAATCCTGCACTCAGTGCCAGCTGTCAGTGACTTGAAAGGGTGAGCAAGGAGGTGTGGCCAGCAAAAATAACCCAGCTAGGACTTCCTGCCCATGTAAACAAGGCTTGTTGATTCAATATGACAGCTCTGAGTCAACAACCTCTCTGATTCTTGGATTTGCCTCGTTTTGCAAACAGGTCCCAGAGATTTGGGCCATGGTAATGACAGTCCTGCCCTCTTAACAAGTCCCAAGGGCTGTGCTCTCTCAGCCCAGTGACCCGTGACTGTACTATTTACAATAAAACCTCGACCCTTGCTCGTTGACGGAAGCCGTAAAGCTATTTGAAATAAACACTGATCTCAATTTACACAAAGGAGAGCGCAGACTCCAGCCTCACTGAAACTTCCAGGATGTCTTAAAAATTTCCAGGCCCTTCAGCTTGGAAGCCAAGCAGTATACAGACACTATTCAGTTACCACGGAACCAACAGTTCTGTACAATCACCACATCCTACTCCAACCAAATCAGCGTTAGCTGAAACTGGGAATGTGCAATGTATCTGCACATTCCCTTCCACTTGCACACCACCTTCATCAAAGACCACTGCTTGCTGCACCGCCCAGTTCGGGGAGCAATGGCTTAAGCAAACCCGACAAACCAGGATTCTAGATCCAATTCAATGTGAGGTCTGCAATCCTGACTTGTAGGGAGTGCTCAGACCCAATTCAGGCATCCCAACTGTTCCTCAATTTAGGCATCAAGGCAAACTGATTTCACAAGCCAGAATCCTAGTATGCTGGACGCAGGAAGGAGAAGACGGCACAAAGGCATATGGTGCTCTCGATCCAGCAAACCCCCACTCTGGGACAAGGGGATGCGACCTCTGAACCAGACCAAAGAAAGGGGTTCAGAATGCTGTGCCTCAAGGCAGCTTCAGTGCAGTTTTCAAGTCCAAGCCATTTGGACCACTTAAATTGTTCCATTTCATAAGACAACGTTATTAGGCAAGATGGCACAAATACCTCACAAATACCATCAGGGGTTACAAGCCATGATGTGTATGTGCTACCTCCTGATTTTAGAAATGGGCTACGTCAGATGCAAGGGAGGGCACCAGGATGCAGGTGTCTTGCTGTCTTGTGTGCTCCCTGGGGCATTTGCTGGGCCACTGTGAAATCCAGGAAGCTGGACTAGATAGGCCTATGGCCTGATCCAGCAGGGCTGTTCTCATGCTCTTACCTCCAGTTTGTCTGTCCTCATCAGTTTCTGCCCAGCAGAGCCTCCCGGTACCGAAACGGTTGGGTTCCCGGAAACCAGGACAGGAGTATTTGGTAGCAGCTCTGCAGGAACCAGGCCCATTCCAGGAGAAACGTGGCTCAAGTAGGGACTAAAAGCCATGGTGGGGTTTGTTGCAAGCGAAGGAGTCACAGGAAATGTCGTCTGTGGGCAAACAAGAGAGAGTTAGGGTTTTGCCTGGCCTCGGCACAGCTGGTCTGTGGCAAACATGCGCTCAGGCGCACCAGCCGAGAGGAGAGGCCCCTGTCTCAGGCTATTCGTTTTCTGCCACTTGCCTGTGATCCCCTCCTCCATCTTTATCGACTCCGGTAACAGCGCATTCCAAGCACGCATCGGTGAGGACTAGGAACACCCGTGATCGGGATCGTTAATGGCTTAATGACACAATTAAGCAGGCACCTTAGCAATTAGCACAGTGGCTCCACCCTCCCTGCTGATAACCCTTCGCTGGTATGGAATGGATACAACTGCTTCTGGACAGGAGACGCATTGTGATGTGCGTGGAGGGGGGGAGGCTTTTAAAGGCAACACAGGCAAAGTTGCCATCACAAACCAGCTGCTGGAGCTGCCCAGGGTTGTCTCTTCTGAGCAATCCCAGAGAGACCCCACATGTGGAAGCTCCAGACTTTTTTGCATTGTCTTTTAAAAACCTGCTCTTCACCCTGTTCTTTTTTCTCTCTCCCTGCAACCACTGAGTATCTTTCCACATGGATCCCCCCTTTTCACTGTTTTGCTACTTAACTTCTTAAAATTTTTAAGGGGCATGCAGCATTTTATAACTCCTGTCATCACTTTATCCCCTGGGGATATCCCCTGGGGGCTGGGGATAAGAAAAGGCCCTCAGTTTGGCTGTACTTGTCCTAAGAGGCGACTAAACAGCCACCGGGTAGATGGGACTCGTCAGCCTGGGAAGGCAGCTCATCTGAGAGAAGGAAAACTCTGATGCCAAACCTCCACTGCCTTGTGGCTACATCCAGTTATGGAAAAGGCTTCAGGAGTCAACCTCCAGGCAAAATCCGGAGCCGGAGTCCCTGAGGCAGTTCGTGGCTGAACACAGTCATGTTCTGGCAACTCCTGCGACGCCGCTGGAACCAACCGTATTGGCCTCTGCCTTTCCATTGGACCATTTCAGCGACGTGGAGAGGGGGGATTTGCTGCATGGGTAACAGCCTATCCTCCATACCTACTTTACCCAGGCTTTGCGCACTGGAGAGGACACACTGTTCCAGAGCCACCATTCAGAGCGTGACACCATAGTCTTCCGAGACTGAAGGATGCCAACAGTCATCACTTTGGGGAGCACCAGTTCAAAAACAGGATCCCAACGTAATACATACATGAATGGCTCCCTAATTTACATGTAGGGGCTTTTATAAATGATGGCCATTACCCAGAAATCCCCTCACCGCACTGGCTGCGACATCAAGACGGTGAGCCCCACCTGCAGCAATCATCACAGTGCAATCCTAACTTGCGCTGGAACAAACAGGCCAGTGGGTCTGTGCTGTATCCAGCGCAAGGTTGGGGCTGACTGCAGGCCAGCCCAGGGCAAGGGGATATAAATCCCCTTACCCCAGACAACACTGCAGCAGCCCCAATGGGGCTTCTCAGATCCATGCCGCCTATAGAGGTGGGGCAAATCAGGGCATCCCAGGGTTGATCCAGGCTGCACAGGACTGGGACTAGGATCTGGCGTAAGTGCCGGACCTGGCCCTCCCTCCCACTCCCTGCCCGCCCGCCCACCACCCCAAAATGCCTCCTCCCAGCCCCTTGCCTGCCCTTCTCACGCCCCTCCAACCCCTATTCTGACCTAGAAAGGCTGGCACAAACTCACCCATCCCGGAGCCCATGTCGGCATGGTGAGGCCGGCGCATGTACTTACACCGGCCTCCCCAACTTGAATGGAGGTGCAAACGTGCTTTACGGCAGGTGTGCAACCCTCCCAGGCCAGAGCCAGGGGCTTGAGCCCCAAACATCAGAAATTGACACGGAAAAGAAAATATCCAGGGTCTAATTAATTGGGGGCATCCTGTCAGTAACTTATCCTTTTCTCAACCAACTGATGAACCCTGAATTTAAGTTGTTCTTTAGCATCCAGATACATGAAGCGTTGGGATGGACTCTCCAGGGTCAGTCAGCCAAAGTTGCCCAAGTCCAGCGCCGTGACCTGGTAGATCCCACCGATGAGCCGTTGGCCTACATTTGTGTCTGCCACGAGGGCAGACAAAAAAGCCACCACTAGCTCTGTCTGAGAGGGGACGGACCGATGAAAGGGAACCCTTCAACAACAGGCTGCTTCTCCCACTGCCAGCGTTTCATGCCTCCTGGGCGAAAGCTCTCTGACTTGGCGGCCCGCCCCGCCCCGCCCAACACCATCTCAAGTCGACGTGGACAGATCCAGCCATTGTTCCGCGCCCTTTTGTGCAAGCGCTCGCAGGTATCAAAGCACCTGCCCTACTCCTGCCGGTGCAACCACTGTTTGTGCTCTTTTAAGACCCTTGTAACCCGGACACTGGTAATTGTGTTAGGCGGAAACCTGTCGCGTCTTGGCAGCACACAAAGCTTTCACACTCCCAAATGATGTATAACATGTTATAAGAGATATTGAAGGAGGTAATACCATGGTAATCGGAGACTTCTTTTTTAGATGTCATATTAGAAATTAAGAATCAGATAAGAAAGATTTTATTTTAGAGACTAGTTTAGTGGTAAGAAGAATGTATAAGTAAAAGTTTGAAGTGTTTTTTTTATGATGGGATAGATAAGGTTAGAGGAAAAATATGGAATGTTAAAGTATTAACCAGTTGGTTAAAGAATATGATAATTTTTGTATTGATTGTTAATTTCGTTTGGATTAATGTTTGTTGTAATCGATGGCCACCACCCTTGTGTGTAACCTATGTAGTCCTAGTCCTAAGTCTATCCAATTTTCCTTACCTGTATCTGTAATAAATAAATAAAGCATTATATTAAAAAAAAAAAAGAAAGAAAGAAAGCTTTCACACTCCTGGGCCTTAGAAATTTCCAAGGGGCAGCTGCACACACTCTGATTTGCCTCGTGCCACTGCTGGATTTCACCAACGGAAACCAGGTTTTGGGAGACGGGCGCATTGCATCCTCCTTCGGTTTTACACCCAAGAGACGTTTTTGTTGAGGTTTTGGCAAAAAATTCATTTTCCTCAATAGTGGGGGGGGAGAGCAATGTTCAGGTTTTCTTTGAGCAAAACCCGACTGAGGAGGGATTACTGAAAAATGCTAATAGAGGCAGAGGAGAACAGACATGCTTTTAATATGTCAGAGACCTTTCATTTTCTCCACGAATCTTCCTAGCACTTTAACAATTCTGCACTTACCCCTGAGTTTTTCGGAAACGCTACCACCCAGTGGTATAGCTACAGGGGGCGGTGTGGTAAGTCCTGTAAATACAAAGTAAGTAGCCCCTCCCGCTCACTGACAGAACCATTCTGGGCAGCGATGGCTATGCACAAGTGTGGTACGTTGGGGATTGGACACGATTCTGGAGGAAAAGTCCATTACGGGTTACAAGCCATGATGTGTATGTGCAACCTCCTGATTTTAGAAATGGGCTATGTCAGATGCAAGGGAAGGCACCAGGATGAGGTCTCCTGTTATCTGGTGTGCTCCCTGGGGCATTTGGTGGGCCGCTGTGAGATACAGGAAGCTGGACTAGATGGGCCTCTGGCCTGATCCAGCGGGGCTGTTCTTATGTTTTTAACTACAATTCCCAGGAAGCCTTGCAGGTCTCTTGTTATCTGGTGTGCTCCCTGGAGCATTTGGTGGGCCACTGTGAGATACAGGAAGCTGGACTAAATGGGCCTTTGGCCTGATCCAGTGGGGCTGTTCTTATGTTCTTAACTACAATTCCCAGGAAGCCTTGCAGGTCTCTTGTTGTCTGGTGTGCTCCCTGGGGCATTTGGTGGGCTGCTGTGAGATACAGGAAGCTGGACTAGATGGGCCTATGGCCTGATCCAGTGGGGCTGTTCTTATGTTCTTAACTACAATTCCCAGGAAGCCTTGCAGGTCTCTTGTTGTCTGGTGTGCTCCCTGGGGCATTTGGTGGGCTGCTGTGAGATATAGGAAGCTGGACTAGATGGGCCTATGGCCTGATCCAGTGGGGCTGTTCTTATGTTCTTAACTACAATTCCCAGGAAGCCTTGCAGTTCTCTTGTTATCTGGTGTGCTCCCTGGGGCATTTGGTGGGCCGCTGTGAGATACAGGAAGCTGGACTAGCTGGGCCTATGACCTGATCCAGCGGGGCTGTTCTTATTTCTTAACTACAATTCCCAGGAAGCCTTGCAGGTCTCTTGTTATCTGGTGTGCTCCCTGGGGCATTTGGTGGGCCGCTGTGAGATACAGGAAGCTGGACTAGATGGGCCTATGGCCTGATCCAGTGGGGCTGTTCTTATGTTCTTAACTACAATTCCCAGGAGGCCTTGCAGGTCTCTTGTTATCTGGTGTGCTCCCTGGGGCATTTGGTGGGCCGCTGTGAGATACAGGAAGCTGGACTAGATGGGCCTATGGCCTGATCCAGTGGGGCCGTTCTTATGTTCTTAACTACAATTCCCAGGAGGCCTTGCAGGTCTCTTGTTATCTGGTGTGCTCCCTGGGGCATTTGGTGGGCCGCTGTGAGATACAGGAAGCTGGACTAGATGGGCCTATGGCCTGATCCAGTGGGGCTGTTCTTATGTTCTTAACTACAATTCCCAGGAAGCCTTGCAGGTCTCTTGTTATCTGGTGTGCTCCCTGGGGCATTTGGTGGGCCGCTTTGAGATACAGGAAGCTGGACTAGATCGGCCTCTGGCCTGATCCAGCGGGGCTGTTCTTATGGTACTTACCCCACCACCCCTCCTGCAGCTATGCCACTGCTGCCACCCACAACTCCTTCCAGAGTTCCTTACAGCTACACACACACACCCTTGGCCTGACAGAGCACTGACAGCTGTACCCATTTCACAGATGGTTCCCATTTCCAGAGGAGCAACGGAAGCGAGTGATAAAAATCACACTTCGATAATGGTTGGCAGACTCCTCAAGAGATGGGAGCCAAGATGTGGGCGCTTTCTTTTTTTCCAAACAATAATAAGAGAGTGAATTCCTGCACTAAGGCAAAACCAGATCCAGAGAGTTGCCGTTTGAGCTCATCCACTGAAATACTCAGGCATGCGCGTACTCGTAGAAGCTATTAAGAGCCACCAGGCCTCCAAACTCAGCCCTGGCACTGGGCCTGGTGACGCAGGTGTGTGGTACCCAGAATGCCAATCAAGTACAATGGCTAATGGCAGAACCTCCCTCTCCAAAGGAGCATTCTTTGTCCCTGGGATGTGCTTTTCGTGGGGGGAGGGGGGCTGTTTTTGCCCCCCCCCCCATTATGATCAAAGCCTTCCTTCCTTTTGCTTTCTGTCGTATTTTCCACCTTGGTCTCCTCCCTTCCTCCCAGGAGTTCTTGGGGTTTCCCCTCTTTTGGGCATCCTCAATGTGGTTGCAATCTCAGCAAAGGAACTCAGCCTTGCTTCTCCTGATGTCAATCAAGCAGGGATTGGAAGAGACTTGCCTGCTGGCAGGGAGTAACACAGAGTCGTGAAGGACTGTCTCTGTTTAGCCACTGGAAAACTCTACACATAAAAAAGGCAGTGGAAATGATTCATCAGCAGCCATCTACATCAGTCTCCCCTAAGAAGGAACTGGCTGTTTAAGGGCCACTTACATGCCTGCTGTAATCCCTTCTCAAGGTATTGATAACTGACACACGTAAATCAATATACAGCATAATCAGTCTGATTAATGGCCACTCTCTCTATCCCAGCTAGTTCCTTTCCTTGAACTTTACAAGGACTGCACTAACACAAGAACTACAGTCTCCCACATGGAGGCCAACTCTACAGTCTGCTCACCTGAAGGCCAACTCTACAGTACATCAACTATCTACCCATGATACCTTGCTTATAAATGTATCGGGTTACGATTTTTAATTAGTAAAGTTCATTCTGCAGCACAATTTCCTGTCACTCTTGCATGACATAGCCCAGTGGTTCCCAAACTGGGGGGAATGGAAAGAGGGTCATTCACCCTTAGAGGAGGTGGCCTAGAAATGGGTGTCCCAACTGCGTTGGTGCTGGGAGCTAGGTGATTTTAAACTAAATTGGGGGTCATGCTGGCCTCCAGGAGGGTCCTAGAAGCCAGCGCAAGCCCCCAGGTAAGTTAAAATAGCCTTGCTTCCGGTTGTGCTACAATCACTGCAGTACTATCAAGCCCCCAAGTAGGACTTTGGGAACCGCTGGCATAGCCTTGTAAAACGTAGCTCCAGTTCATGTTTAATTCATACTGCCCAGCTCTCTTTTGTATGAATTTTTCTCTCTCTCCCTCCCTCTCTCCCTCTCCCTCATTCACACACACACACACACACACACACACTGAGGTTAACATTAACCAGAGTTAGCCCTGTGAACCAGTGTTAAAAGCAAGTTGGCAAATTCTAGTGCAGATTTAACCAGGATCTGCAAATCAGCCTCAAACGCTGATTGAAAAACTAACCATGGTTAGTGTTACCACTAGTAAGTGCTATCTATAAAGCTGAAAAGGGAAGAAAGAGGGCCTAAGTCTAGGAATCAGCACGGGCAGTTTAAACAAAATAATTATTCCTGTGACTTACAATTGGTTGCAATTGTGCTCCTGGTAGCATAAACTGCATTTGCTGTGCAAACATGGCTGCAGCGGTCTTTTGCTGGATCAGGTTGTTGCGTCCGTTGATTTCGAGTTGTGTTTTTAAGTGTGGTGGTGGGTGAAGGTACTTGCAGTTTTCTCGAGTGCAGCGGCCCTGGACAAGGTGCAGACAAACAGAAAGGGAAAGCATTTTTGGTTAGTAGGTTGCCAGTGATCCCAGGGCAACACAAATTATCCAGGAACAGAGAGAAAAGAGGCCACTTTTCAGTTTGTTTCGGGGTCCAAGATCTTAACTTTTACCTTGTAAGAACATAAGGAAAACGTAAGAACCACCTGTCTTGGTCAGACCAGAATCATAAGCCAGCTGAGTGCCCACCAGCCAGCGGCCTCCAGGAAGCCAATCAGCAGATCACAAAGGCCCCCATCTTCTGTGGCCCCCTTGCAACCAGCATTCAGTGGCCCCACTGCGTCTGAACCGGCCAATTTTACCCAGCCATCACGACTAACAGCCATTGATAGACTTCTCCATGAATTAACCTAATCCCCTTTCAAAGCCATCTAAGCTAGTGGCCACGGATTCACCTTCTGGCAGTGCGTTCCCTATAGGAATCATGCAGGACGAGCAAATCTCTTCCTTGCCCATCCTCACTCTTCCATGCTAAGCCCTACAAAGAACAGTTGAGGGAACTTGGGATGTTCAGCCTGGAGAAGAGAAGGCTGAGAGGGTGCTCTTCAAAGACCGAAAGGGCTGTCATAAGAACATAAGAACATCAGAAGAGCCCCGCTGGATTAGGCCATAGGCCCGTCTAGTCCAGCTTCCTGTATCTCACAGCGGCCCACCAAATGCCCCAGGGAGCACACCTGATAACAAGAGACCTGCAAGGCCTCCTGGGAATTGTAGTTAAGAACATAAGAACAGCCCCACTGGATCAGGCGATAGGCCCATCTAGTCCAGCTTCCTGTATCTCACAGCGGCCCACCAAATGCCCCAGGGAGCACACCAGATAACAAGAGACCTGCAAGGCCTCCTGGGAATTGTAGTTTAAGAACATAAGAACAGCCCCACTGGATCAGGCCATAGGCCCATCTAGTCCAGCTTCCTGTATCTCAGAGTGGCCCACCAAATGCCCCAGGGAGCACACCAGGTAACAAGAGACCTGCATCCTGGTGCCCTCCCTTGCACTAGCATTCTGACAGCCCATTTCTAAAATCAGGAGGTTGTACATGCACATCATGGCTTGTAACCCGTAATGGATTTTTCCTCCAGAAATTTGTCCAATTCCCTTTTAAAGGCATCCAGGCCAGATGCCATCACCACATCCTGAGGCAAGGAGTTCCACAGAACAACCACATGCTGAGTAAAGAAATATTTTCTTTTGTCCGTCCTAACTCTCCCAACACTCAATTTTAGTGGATGTCCCCTGGTTCTGGTGTTATGTCAGAGTGTAAAGAGCATCTCTCTATCCACTTTATCCTTCCCCTGCATAATTTTGTATGTCTCAATCATGCCCCCCCCCTCAGGCGCCTCTTTTCTAGGCTGAAGAGGCCCAAACGCCGTAGCCTTTCCTCATAAGGAAGGTGCCCCAGCCCTGTAATCATCTTAGTCGCTCTCTTTTGCACCTTTTCCATTTCCACTGTCCTTTCTGAGATGCGGCAACCAGAACTGGACACAATACTCCAGGTGTGGCCTTACCATCGATTTGTACAACGGCGTTATAATATTAGCCGTTTTGTTCTCTATACCTTTTCTAATGATCCCAAGCATAGATAGAATTGGCTGTCATGTAGAAGAAGGGACAAATTTGTTGTCAACTGCCTCTGAAAGTAGAACTAGATCCAATGGGTGCAGACTGTAAGATAAGAGATTCTGATTGGACATCAGGAAAAAAATTCCTGATGGTCAGGGCAGTTCGGCAGTGGAACAGACTGCCGAGGGAGGTGGTGAACTGTCCCTCACTGGAGATCTTCAAGCAGCGGCTCGACAAGCACTGGCTGGAGATGCTCTAGGAGAATTTCCTGCTACAGACAGGGGGTTGGACTAGCTCACTGATTAGGACCCTTCCAATTCCATGATTCTATGATACTGGAGCACAGAGCCCAGCGGGTGAGAGGCACAGCTGACCTGCTCAACTGTGGCGTCGATCCCCCAAACCACAGAAACCGCCCCATTCTTTGTGGTCCTGAGCATTCAAGACACATCAGTTAACATGTCGATGTGCACAGACCTGTAGGCTGCTCTTCAGGTAACCAAGAACCCTACTTCTCAATACCACAGAGCACTCCACTGGTGAGTGGGCAAATGAATGTTAATTTTATGTTTAGTGGACAACACATTATCTGCCCCAACCCAGTTCACTCAGCTAGATTCAGCCCACCATGGCGATTCTCTCTCGAAGATAATATTTACAAGGCTCTGTGGCTGCATCTGCAAATTCCCTTCCAGCCCTTGACGTGCAAGGCCCCTGCTCCGGCCAAATGCGCCTTACTACCAAATTTAGGATAAATCTGCTGGGATCCTTTCACATGCACAGGAATGAGGAAAAAATATGCTACTGGCTTCCCAGAAGGCAGGCTTCCCCGAGCCAAGACGTGACTGGGAAACATGTTGTTTCGGTCGGTGTCTGTGCAGAGCAATAATCAGCTTGCAGACCACATGTGGATGGCGGGGGGGGGGCAGAGAGTGAGATGTGGGGGGGATTTGAGCTCCGAGCAGGTAGAGCTTGAGTTGGTGCGCCAGAGGGGAAAACACACACACACACACACACACACACCCTTTGTCTGAAAGCCGTGCTTTCACACTTGAAGCTGCTAAAAAATTCAGTACAAATACCGGGAGAGAAGACTGTAGCTTCTTCCTTGCATTCCAACAACTGACATTACTTTGTTCCTGCCATTCTCCCCCTATTCTGCCAATGATAATAATGGTAATTTTAACGCCTTTCGAGGGCCCACAGCTCAGTGGTAGAACACCTGCTTTGCATGCACAAGAACACCAGTTCCACCCCCGGCACTGCCAATCAAAAAGATTTCAAGTTCCAGGGCTGGGGCAGGCCCCGCTCCACCAGAGACCTTGAGAAGCAGAAGAGACAGCTCGGGACCACTCGGACCCATGGTCTGACCCAGAACGCAGAGGCTTCAGTCGCTGAACACGCGGAATGCACAATTCTCGGGGAATGAGTCTCGTTCCCCAAACCATGTTCCTGAAAGGACTCTTGTTACATTCTGATCATATTTGTGGCGCACAACGAAATAAAACCGAACAGCTTGGAGGCACATCGTATTCCTAATATGTGCAAATTATTCATCAGCTTCTGATGCTCAGTATTCCTTTCTCAAAAACAGCACTGTGCTGTTCAATCTACTCTGGAGCGTAGACCAAGCAAACCACAGGCACCTTCAAACATTTTTTTTTTTAAAAGCTCCTGTCTGTGGTAAAGGGGGGAAGAAACTCTTCACATGCTCAGGAACACTCTTGTTTCGTATGCTTTAAGGTACCCTGTAGCGCAACACAGGAATCTGAGGCCCGGCACAAGTTCGGTTCCAGCTGCAAGTTCATGTCTCTCGGTGGGGGCTGCATAAGCATTCCACGTAGTCACACTTGCTAAAATCAGTTTGGCATAAAAACATATGCAAAGCCCACCGAGATCAGCCTGGAGGTCTATTCCAGGGGTGTCAAATGTAAGGCCCGTAGGCTGGATGAGACCCCGGAAGTTCCTTATCTGGTCCCCATGATAACTGGGAGTTCCCAGCACCATGTTTTCAGCAGTGCTGCTTCTGCCAAGGAAACACTTAGTGGAGCTATGAAGTGACACCTCGGCACCTGCAAGGCCACTGAAAGGGCAACCCGCATGATAACTGGGCTCTCCCATATCTTGAAAATGTGATCAAGACTTGCACATTTGCCCTTCCGTCAGCTGCAGCAAATGAATTTCTAAGTGAGAACAAAGTGCCTATTTCTGGCCATCACCTGCTTAATGACATCACTTCCTGTTTAATGACATCACTTCCGTCCCTCAGCAGGTGCCGAGAATGCTAATCTTGGTCCACTGCATGAAACGAGTTTGACACCCCTGGTTTATCGAGCCCAGCGTTCTGCACCCCATAGGGGTCACCCTGATCCCTTCAGGGAGCCAGCAAGCCAAGTGGGAAGGCCAGAAGCCCTCCCCTGACGCTGCTTCCCAGAGGGTGCTATCCAGAGGTTGCTTCTTAACATGGAGGCTCAACTTAGCAAGTGTAACTAAAAGCCATCGCCTCACCTTGTGGCACCCAGTTCCACAGACAAATTAAGCCTGGGGTTCCAAAACATCCTGCCTGGTTCAGAATCTACTGAGAATCAACTCCCTGGATGACCAGGAGGGAGACAACACCTTCTCCCCCGGTACCTAGCCTCAGTCATGTCTCTTCTTGACCAGTATCTTTTCCCAAGCTAAAAAGCACCAAGTGCTTTCAACTTCTATTTGCAGGGAAGGTCTTGACGGCTTTGCTCCCCCCTTTTCCTCTTTACTTGGCATCAAAGCAACGCTGGCCTTGAAGAAGGCAGTGCAGTAAAAAAGACATGACTGGGGAAAACAAGCACATGCTGTCCTCAGAAATCCATGCAGTGCTTCTCACTAGCACACCTGCTTCAAACGGCACTGTTGTATACTTGGTCTCACACTCCCAGGGTTTTGGGGTGCTCAGAGTTGTTGGTTCTGAACCCTAGAGCCCTCAAAGATCCCTGTGCGGTAGTACTGCCACCACCCTGTAAGAGCCAGTGCCTCAGTCCAGGGACACAGAGACCTTCTAGGCTTAACTATATCCCTTGTAGGCACTGAGCACTTTCTTTACTTAAAGTCTCAGTCCTCAAGTTACTAGTCCTCAATGAGGATTTGGTAGCTTGCTGAACGGCTAGGCAGGATTCTGAACCTTTGTCCCCAACAGACAATGAACCAACATGGTAAAAGGATTTTTACTTTATTAAGTACATAGGGTTACAAAAAGTTACAAAAGGCAGCAAATGCTAGAGGCATAAAAAATTCTAGGAAACATATCAGCATAAAACAGCAAAGCTAACTGGCTAACTCTATTATTCTCTAATTCTCACCTGGGTCAGCTTCTTTTGTAGATCCTCAGGTCAGTTACCTAAGAGGCCACATGGTTCTGGCAGGGCAGGATGTGCACCCACCACCAATCTCACCAAGAGACAAGGAACAAAGACCCTGTCTTCCGGAAGTGGGGCTGGAAGCTCGCCCTCTCAGCTCTTCCCTCCCCCCTGGAGATCTGCAGCTGCATTCCATCCTTGATGGGCGTCTTTCTGGCTGCCTAGGTGCTACATTATCACCTTCCATTGAGTTGTAAATTCTTAGCAGCTAGGACTGCAAGCCCCTTGCAAGCCCCTTCTGTGTTACTGGGTTACTTTGGTTCAGGCTTTGCAATGCTACTAGGCCTGAACTGCACATATTCATGACAGGCACCTCGAGACCTTCAGAGATGTTGAGAGAAATGGAGAAGCGGAAAGTGCCGCTGTTGTCCTGCCTGTCCCCTGGCGTGCACACACGCACTCCAGACGCCGGCGCACGCACTTACTCTCGTTGCAAATCTCGTAATCCAATTCCACAACTTTCCCTGCCTGACTGAATCTCCTCTCAAGGTCACCTGGGGATGTCGGTGGCTCTGACCTTCCCCCGCCTGCATGACGACTGGTGTGCGGAACACAACAACAAACCGAAGAGCCGGCATGCCGCACGCAGGCAGAGCAGGGAACATTCAGGCCCGAGAGAATAACTGCTGAAGCGCCACATTCATGGACACAAATAGCAGCCGCTGCTCTCCCCGCGACACAGAAGGCCGCTCTGTGCCCCTGGATTCCGGCGCCGCTTTAAACCTGAGATCTGAAGTGGGCTCAACTCTAAATCTGTTGTTTGGGGTAGACACAATCCAGGGACGCACACGCTGGCTGCGCACAGAAAGGCAGGAGGGAGGCTAGCCAGAAATGACACCGGCAACTGCTATGTTTTACAGCAGGGGCGGGCAGATTTTTTATTGCCTTGTTTTTGCACCCTTCTGTTTTGCAAGCCGTGCCGTTGCTTTTGTCAAAAGTGGGATATAAACAATCAAAGTAAAAAGAAGGACACCACTGGACCTCAGTATCCATGGGGGATCCGCTCTGGGACCCTCCTCCCCTCCCCCCAAGGATACTGCGGATAATGGAATCAGCAGCTTGGTCCATCGAAGATCGGAACTGTGTTCCAGTCACGTCTGGAGGTGTTTTGAAGTATGGGGAGGCCACGTTTGTCCTCCCCACACTTCAAAAGGCCTGCTGGAGTCTTTTAATTTAGAGAAAAACTGGAAGTACGCTTTAAAAGGCTCTGGCAGGCCTTCGGAAGCGCAGGACGCACGCACCTACTCGCGCTTCAGAAGGCCTCCCTCTGGATGTGACTGGAACACAGTTCCAATCGCATCTGGAAAGTATAGGTGGGCCCTCCAGGCCCAAGTTGGGTCAAATCTGTGGCCCATGGATAGGAAAGATGGACCTGTAAGTTAATGGAAAAACAGGCCTGGGCAGTAGGTCCACACAGCCAAAACGCTCACTGAGTGACACAGGGCCATTTGCGCTCTCTCACCCAACCTCGTATGTGCAGTGTCTGCAGAACCTGGACTGTTGTACTTTGCTCCTTGTTACGGTGTTTCTGAAGTATCAGATTGCACCCTTAAGGACTGAAGCTAGGTGTCACCAAAGCACATCGTGCCACTCCAAAGCGGTCGCTGCTTCTCAAAGGACCCAGTTTAGGGGCAGCAGCACTGGATGCTTGGTACA
The DNA here is from genome assembly GCF_035046505.1 of Tiliqua scincoides. Taxonomy (NCBI): domain Eukaryota; kingdom Metazoa; phylum Chordata; class Lepidosauria; order Squamata; family Scincidae; genus Tiliqua; species Tiliqua scincoides. The sequence goes on along the minus strand of NC_089832.1, from coordinate 2,531,966 downwards.
AAGGAGCTGTTTTTGTGCAGGAGGTTCCATGTTCAATCATCAGCTGTTGTTAGCAACCTTCAGTCTCGAAAGACTTTGGTACCGCGCTCTGAAAGGTGGTTCTGGAACAGCGCCTAGTGTGGCTGAAAAGGCCGATTCGGGAGTGACAATCCCTTCCACACTGGGAGCAAGTGCAGTCTGTCCCTGGCCTGTCTCCCTGGCTATGGGCCTTCCTTCTTTGCCTCTTTGCCTCAGACTGTTGGCCAAGTGTCTCTTCAAACTGGGAAAGGCCATGCTGCACAGCCTGCCTCCAAGCGGGCCGCTCAGAGGCCAGGGTTTCCCACTTGTTGAGGTCCACTCCTAAGGCCTTCAGATCCCTCTTGCAGATGTCCTTGTATCGCAGCTGTGGTCTACCTGTAGGGCGCTTTCCCTGCATGAGTTCTCCATAGAGGAGATCCTTTGGGATCCGGCCATCATCCATTCTCACAACATGACCGAGCCAACGCAGGCGTCTCTGTTTCAGCAGTGCATACATGCTGGGGATTCCAGCACGTCCCAGGACTGTGTTGCTTGGAACTTTGTCCTGCCAGGTGATGCCGAGAATGTGTTGGAGGCAGCGCATGTGGAAAGCGTTCAGTTTCCTCTCCTGTTGTGAGCGAAGAGTCCATGACTCGCTGCAGTACAAAAGTGTACTTAGGACACAAACTCTGTAGACCTGGATCTTGGTATGTTCAACCTACTGATTGAAGGGGAAGAGTCTTTATTTCATCTGTATCTTGCCCACCGTCCAAGGAGCAAAGTAGGTAGGGTGCCACCCCCTGGTGCACCAGACCCTGTGACATCTGATGGGCCAGACCACTCCAGGACTCCTTTCCCAGTTCCACACACAGTGGCTGACGATTGAACATGGAACCAGCTACTCCACACACAGGGTGCAAGAGCAAATCGGAGAATATAAATTAATATAAAAACATGGCCCCAGGGTACTTTGCATCCTGGGCAATGGTGTCCTGGTCAAATGTTTCCCAGTCATTGGCATCCCTGGGCATTCAAAGGCACAATGAGGCAAGATGATCGCCATCTCCTCTGTGGTTTACCAACACCAGAAAGGTCACACTGTGTAACGAGCGAAAGCCATAAGAAGATGGTCTCAAGGAACGTTGCCAAGAAAGAAACTGCAAGAAATGAGTTTGCAATCTTATGCAGGATTTAGCAGCCGGGGGGGGAGGAAGGGGGGAGAACCCAAATGGAGAGCACCAGCGATTCAGGCCAATCCATGTTTGCGCTGCAAAGCTTCAAAATCAACAGCCTAATGAACACAAACAGATCCTCGGTTTAAAAATAACAGCCCATCTGAGCTGACAATTTGGTTTCAATCTGGAAACACAATCCACGCCAGCAAACAGGGTACAGTACATGCCTGCTTGCATCCCGTCGGTCGCAGAAGGAGAGAATTCAGGCCACAGACCCCCACGCTTTCTGCCAATAACATCAGTGTGGTAATTCACATGAGATAGTAGGCAGACCTGGGAAAGGTAGAATGTCACTGAGTAGTCAACCAGAGAGACCAGAACTCCGCAGTTGTGCTGTCCAAGTTACAAGGGCCTAAATTCTGCTCCAGTGATACCAAATTCTTATGACTTTCTGACTGTCTCAACGGTTGAAACGTAAGCCAGCAACTTTCAGAGACAGAAAAGCTTCTGGACCTCATGCCTAACAAACAAAGCAAGACACCCTCCAAGTGACAGTCACTTGCCACAAAGGAACTTGCGGCTGCATTTTATTCTGACTCGGTGAACTTGCCCAGCACCAAACCCACCAAACTATGCAGACAAGTAAACCAAAGGCAAAAATTCCTGAACTCTTGCCAAGCGACGACACCAAGTTGTAGCCTATTTTTTTCCCCTTTTAGGCTCAGAAAGCGCTCCGTTTTACTTAACAACTTCCAAGAGTGCTTGTTCAGCTTGTCTTTGGCAAAAGCAGATGCAACAAAGAGCCTTGTGGCACCTTAAAAGCTAAAAAACAACACCGTCCATTTTTCTGGTTAGTCCTCCAAGTGCCACAAGACTCTCTGTGGTTCTTGTGTCCGGTAACACCTCTGGAGCACGGCTGAACAGGGAGGGGACTGCACCTTCCCTCCACAAGCTTTGGCTGCAGCACACACATCCAGTGCGCCTAATGCATGCACAGTGTGCTCAGACTGACCCGGAGACCCAGAAGTATGCCACAGCCGCCCTTGCACTGCTGTGCCAAGCCCTCAAATCTAGTAAGGGCAGTTCGTTTTCTCCACGCGGTGCCAAGGAGGCGGATTAGTGGCAAATGCAATCATGACTTCAGAAGCTGGAAGGTTAATTCCGTATACCCACCAACTAAATCTTCCTCCTCCCCCCGCTCTGGGCTATTCCCAGGGCATTCTTAGAACAAGAATTTACTCAGAGCTCCTTTTAGACAATTGTTCACTGGAAAGGCTCCCTTGGAGGGTCAGCTCTACATCAGGGAACAGGAGACAAAACAGACACATACTCTCTCTTTCTGCTTTCTATCCTCACAATAGAATTCTTCTGGCAATATCCTCTAGTTAAGGACCAAACCTGTGATTTTCCACTGACCAAAATGACAACTATCCATTTTCAAGACAGGCAAAACGAGACAGCCATGTCACTAGTCCACAACAGCATACTCCTGAGTGCTCAACAGAGCAGTGCATGAACGAACAAATAACAAACTCAATCTCCATCTCCGAGTAGGACGTTCTCGGGAGGAGAGAATACTTTTTTTTTTTTAAGTCATCCTGTCTCTTTCCCAATGCAGAGTTCCACGAGCTCTGACTTTTCACATTCTCGCTATCACAAGCAACCATCTCTAGAACCACAGGAATAAAAACACAGGTGTCCAATAGCCAACACAGCACCTTTCAAGGGTAAACGCAACTAAAAAGAAAATGAATCTTTCACTGTGATTTCCCTGCCCAACGATGAAATAGTACATGCATTTTATTTTCCAGCAGGCATTCAAAGTTCACATCTTAGCCCCTCTGTTTTTCACAAGAGCACAGAGCGCCTGAAGAATCAAAAGAGGGTCTGATCTGTAAACAGCCCACTCAAAGCCTAGAGAACTACCCTCGTACAAACCCAGACTGGTTCGAATTTCTGCATTCCATTCCCACAGGATGGCCAAGAATTCAAAAGTGAGAGCCCCAAGCCAAAACCAGCCCCGCTGCCAGACGCCTGGTGCCCAACCCCAAGCTTGGAACCATTTGCATTTTTTGAAACATATTTTATTTTGCAAAACACCTGGCACTATTACAAAAGTGAAAATAAAGTACATGGTCCAACATTTTGGTTACATGGGACAGAAGTAAAACATGATTGAGACAAAATTATGCATGGGAAGGATAAAGTAGATAGAGAGATGCTCTTTACACTCTCACATAACACCAGAACCAGGGGACATCCACTCAAATTGAGTGTTGGGAGAGTTAGGACAGACAGAAGAAAATATTTCTTTACTCGGTGTGTGGTTGGTCTGTGGGACTCCTTGCCACAGGATGTGGTGATGGCGTCTGGCCTGGATGCCTTTAAAAGGGGATTGGACAAGTTTCTGGAGGAAAAATCCATTACGGGTTACAAGCCATGATGCTTATGTGCAACCTCCTGATTTTAAAAATGGGCTATGTCAGATGCAAGGGAGGGCACCAGGATGAGGTCTCCCTGGGGCATTTGGTGGGCCGCTGTGAGATACAGGAAGCTGGACTATGTAGATGGGCCTATGGGCTGATCCAGTGGGGCTGTTCTTATGTTCTTAAGCAGGGATGGATATTCGTTGGCTGGTTGGCTGGGGGCCAAACTAGATAAGATGGGGGCAAACATGCTGGTTCAACCAGGTGTGCAGGGGTGTGTGTGTGTCCTTAACATCACTGTAACTTTTCCCTAAGATAACAGACTAAAGCACTGGGGCTTCACAGTTGAACATACACAACTAAGGGCTCAATCCTAACCCCTTATGTCAGTGCTTTCCAGGGCAATGCAGCTCTGAGGCAAGGGAACAAATATTCCCTTACTTTGAGGAGGCCTCCGTGAGTGACACCCAACTGCAGGATGCAGCACATGTCCCACTGGCACCGCTGGAAAGCACTGACATATGGGGTTAGGATTGCACCCTAAGACAAAGAGAAGTTTACAACAGGATGCATGGCTGGGAAACAGTGGAGAGAGCAAACAGTTTCCCTTTCTCCTTCATGGTGCTGAAACTTAGGGGTCATCCAACGAAACTGAGTGGCAGGAGATTCAGGACAGACAAAAGAAGGAACTTCCTCCCATAGGGCTGAATAGACTTGTGGAACTCCCTGCCACAAGATGTGGTGATGGACACCGGATAAAATAACGTGAAAAGAGGATCAGACACTCGTAGAGGAGGACAGGTCTAACAGCAGCTACTAGTATGTGGAACCTCCATATGGCCAAAGGCAGCCAACCTCTGAATATTTTTCATTGGAAAGCAAACAAGGCAGAAGGATGCTTGTGTGGTTCCTCGTAGAGGTACATGATTTGACACTCTCGAAAACGAGGTACTGGACTGTATGGCCATGCCTTGCTGGATCGAGCCGAAGCTTCCTCTTAAAAAGAGGAATTGCTGTGAGGCTGGTCCAAAATGCCACCCCACCCAAAAAGGACAGTGCTTCCCCAGGGCGGCCTCCTGTTTTGGACTCAGAAACACTACCAAGAACAGATTCTCTGGAATCTCAGAGAATCGCGAGGAAAAGAGAACCAAGTGGAAGAGGAATTTCCCACCAGTGAGGAGGAGAAAAGTGTTTTTTCAACCAGTGGGGATCTCGTCAATCAACGGCGAGGCACCGGAAAGGTCGGGGTGTACGATTTTGCCCCGCCATTCAGAGCATGGCTTGTGCGCTGCAGTTCTTGAAAGGACTAATCTCCGTGTGACTGTTTGGCCAGCTGGCCCCTGCGGATAATGTGTGTTTGGAAAGCAGCAATCCAGTAATGGCCGTGAGCACACAAGCTCTCCACTTCAATCTCTCCCGACCCAGACGACGACAATGAACACAGATACTCGGCATTCTCTAGCGACAGGCGCTCCTGATGGGAGGTCACGGGAGGGCACTCTGCAGGCAGGGGGGCAGGAGGGAGGATGCTTGTACTCCATAAATAAACCCCTTGCTCCAGATCACAGCCAGTGAAAAGCTGAGAGGGGTAACAAGGGAGGAAATTAGGAGTTAATGAGGAGGAGGAGGGCAAGATTAGGGTTCCAGCCGCTGCAGCTGGACGGGAGCCCAGTCACAAGCGTGCCCTGCAAATTGGCGCAAACCACGCAAAGTGGAGCCTGCGTTTTGTGAGTGGCTGGTTCAGTGCCGCTTGGTTTTGGAAGCGCTGGCACCTCTGAGCGGAACCAGCGGCAGAAACCACACCAAGGGTGAGCAGTTTGCAGCCCTCCTGAGCCAGATACGTGGCCGCACAGAGCACACACGGGAAGTGGAGCCTCCTTCCTGTTCCAGAAAGAGAAAGGGAGCGTTCTATTTTCAGCGCCGGGATCTAGAGATTCGTTCAAAAGAAGCTTTGCAGAAACTAAATATACACAGCAGGATTCAAATAGGAAAATTAAGCCAGAAGTGCTCACTTGCAACACAGAGCCTGATGACTGAACCACTTATTTTGAACTGGGGATCAGTGTTTAGAGTGTCAGTTCTGGTGGTTGGCAACCTTCAGTCTCAAAAGACTATGGTATAAGCCTACAGCACCCGGTATTCCCAGGCGGTCTCCCATCCAAGTACTAACCAGGCCTGACCCTGCTTAGCTTCCGAGATCAGACGAGATTGGGCATGTGCAGGGTAACAGTTCTGGTTCACTGAAACATGGTAAGCTTTCCGAGCCGGCACTGGAATTTGGGTCAGGTTCAGTTTGACTGCCTGCCCAGAGCAGAGATGTGTGCAGTGGCTCCTGAGAGGGCAGGCAACACGTCGCACCTCTACATCCTGAGTGAGTGGGTGCCAAACATGCCTGATGCACAGGATAAACGGGAGCTGGCAAAGGCAGACCAGGAACTCATGCGGAGAGCAGTGGGCAGCTAAATTCATGCTCTTCCCCAGCTAGGCGGCCTTGTCTGTCTGCCTCTTTCATTGGGTGGCCTTTTCAGTACCCATCGTGTTTACAGCTGCGATACAAGGACATCTGCAAGAGGGATCTGAAGGCCTTAGGAGTGGACCTCAACAAGTGGGAAACCCTGGCCTCTGAGCGGCCCGCTTGGAGGCAGGCTGTGCAGCATGGCCTTTCCCAGTTTGAAGAGACACTTGGCCAACAGTCTGAGGCAAAGAAGGAAGGTCCATAGCCAGGGAGACAGGCCAGGGACAGACTGCACTTGCTCCCAGCATGGAAGGGATTGTCACTCCCGAACTGGCTTTTCAGCCACACTAGACGCTGTTCCAGAACCACCTTTCAGAGCGCGGTACCAGAGTCTTTTGAGACTGAAGGTTACCAACAGCGTGTTTCTAATAACATACATGAAATTATAAAGTGGTGCACCTGCTGCAGTATTTCAAATGGTGCAAATAACAGTTTGTTGGGGTAATTTTTCCACCCTACCGAGGAAAAAAAAATAAGCCAGTGGGTACATATCATAAATGTTCCCAAATGCAAATTAACAGGTGTACACATTTGATCCCTGCTGTGTATATGAAACGTTGGGCAGAAACGGCTTAATTCCCAAATCAGCCACCTGTGAATCCTTGTCGGAGATGGTGAATGTTGGCATTCTCCAGCCATTTCCTTCCCAGGATTTTAGGAAGCTGGTGGCTGATGCCAGGATATTGTCACCTTTTTCCTGACAAATCTCATGACTAAGTGCTTTTGATAAATAAACAAACAGCTTTTCTTTCCTTTTCACTTTCATCAATTCACCAGAAAGAATTTATCAAATCTCATCACATAATGTTGGCCATTCACCACAACACCCCCAAAGGCCCAATCCTATCCAACTTTCCAGCACCATAGAAGCCCCGTGGTAAGATAACGACTGTTCCCTTACCTTGAGGAAGTCTCCATCACTGCCCGCCCCACAGCAGGATGCAGTGCACACCCTGTTGGCGCGACTACATCAACACTGGAAAGTTGGATAGGATTGGGCCCAAAAGTATTACACTCTCCACTTGATCTGATTTCACTTTTACTTCCCTTATATGCTAGTAAACCTAATCATTCTTCTGAAGGAAAGGACGAATCTCCTCTGACAGAAGCAGCAGTGTGCATGTGCACATATATTCTCATCACTGATGTTTTAATACTTTTGCATTAAAAGACATTTGATCCCTCTTGCACTAAGAGACAGGTCCTTCTCTGTGGTGGCACCTGGCCTGTGGAACTCTCTCCCATGGTGCTAGTGTTCTACAAGGCCTTGAAAACCTGTATTTTTCAACAAGGCTTTACGCTTTAGTCTCCGCTTTTTAGTTCACAGCTGGGTCTTATTTGGTTGTGCGCTTGTTTATCATCTCAGCCTATTTCTCTGGTCATGATTTTTATGGGTTTTGTAGTTAGTTGCCAAGTTGCTTGTTTGTCCTCGTTATTGTTTTGCTTTATATTTTGTTGCTTTAAACTGGATGTAACCCGCCTTGGGTTTCCCATTTGGAAAGACAGGCAAAGAATACGTATTTTAAAATAAACATTCAGCAGCTTTTGGCTTCAACACATGTCAGCTTCCACCAGGCTGGTTATCTCAAATTATTATTATTATTATTATTATTATTATTATTATTATTATTATTATTATTATTATTATTATTATTATTATTAATTTATACCCCGCCTTTTTGCCCAACGGGCACACAAGGCGGCTCACAACACTTTAAAAATACAATATTAAAAACAATCATTAATATTATTATTACAATCATTAAAAACAATTTACAGTAATTAAAAAATCTAAAAACAAACAAACCCCGAGGATTTTCATATAAAAAGCAAGAACGCCAGCCAGCCTGTCAACAATTAAAAGCTTTTTGAAATAAAAAGGTCTTCAGTCCACGCTGAAACATTAGCAACGAGGGAGCAGTTCTCAGTTCTAAGGGGAGGGTATTCCACAGTTCGGGGGCCACCACTGAGAAGGCCCTCTTCCTGGCCGCCGCCCCTCTCACATCTCTTAGTGGCGGCACAGTCAAAAGGGCCCCCCCCCCAGATGATCTAAGAGCACGGGCAGGATTGTAGGGAAGGAGGCGGTCCCTCAAATACTCCGGACCCGAGCCGTAAAGGGCTTTAAAAGTCAAAACTAGCATCTTGAATTGGGCCCGGAACAGAACCGGCAGCCAGTGTAGCCGCCGGAGCAACGGCTCAACAGAGTCAAACCGACGTGCCCTCAAAGGGAATTTCACACCGGCCGCTGGAGGAAGAATTGAGCAGCGGTTGAATATTTTCTGCCTCTCTGGCTCTGCGGTGGGGACCAAGAGAAAGAAAGAGCACATGGAAAACTAAGGGTTTCCAAGACTGGGAACACAGGGAAGTTCTGATGGTGCTCACAGCCCAATAGATCAACAGTTGCTTAGCTCATTTATCTGTAAATAAGTAGCATATTTTAATTTGTAAGCTGAGTTCCACATACTCTATTCTGTATGCATTTGACAACAAAGCTAAAAGGTTTCCTTGCTTTTCTTTAAAAAAAACAAATGCTGGGTTGTTTTCAGGAATCACCCATATTTGGACTCCATGTCCAACTCCTCAAAGACAAAACAACTTTGCTTATTATAATGTTCTTTCCAGTGGCATGCTGTGAATGAAGAAGGAGGCAGTTGCAGAGACATTTCCATGTACCAAAGAAGGATTAATACTTAAACCATCCATGAGACATATTAATCCAGCCCAGCCTTTTGCAAAAAGTTCACTTAAGTCTGCTGTTCTGTCCTCCTCCTTGCAAACCTCCTCCCTTGCGCACCTCGTGTTCCAGTTAAATGCAAGCGAATCACCATACTTTCACTTCCAGGTGCAAGAGGCAAGGTTAGCCAATGGAGAGCATTGTAATGCAGCCAGCATCTTCAGGACTGGAAACTTGGCTGACCAAGGCAGACAATAGATGCCTGCCAATTGGTGAATCAGAGCACTGTAGGGGGGGTGGGAGAAAACAGACTTCGAACACATAAGCATGAACAGAACCTTGTTGGCATTTGCACTTGAAAGGGCTGCATTTGATTCCGTTCCAAGATATGGGCAATAAAACTGAATCGGAGTGAGAGCTTTCAGGTGTCCTAATCCTTGGGAGAAGGATCATTTTCCAGAGGCTGGACAACAGGAGGACAGGAAAGTCAGTCATTATGGAAGCTAAGAGCAGGAAAAGGCAGCTGGGCTGAGCACTGGCTTTGTATGTAGGAAGTTCAATCCTTGACAGTCCAGGTCAGACAGAGAAAAATTCTGGTGATGGTCCTGGACTATTTTATTCTTATTATTATATTATTATACTTTATTTTTACCCCACCTTTCTCCCCGAAGGGACTCAAGGCGGCTTACAAAACAAGGTTAAAACACATTAAAAACATAGCTTAAAACAGATAAAAAATAACATATTGTAACATATTGTAAAAACAGTAGTCAGATAAAAATTAGTCAGATAAGAGCATAGCACAGCAAATTAAAGAAAGGATCAGGCCTGTAAACAGATGTTAAAAAATATTAAGAGATGTTAAGAGATGTTAAAAAGGCCAGGAACTCAGAAGGCTTGTCTAAACAGAAGGGTCTTCAGGCCTCGCCGAAAAGTTTCAAGAGAGGGAGCAGTTCTTAAGTCAAGGGGAAGGGAATTCCATAGTGTTGGTGCCACTACTGAGAAGGCCCTATTTCTTGCCGCCACCCCACGTACCTCTCTAAACTGCAGCACTTGTAAAAAGGCCTTCTCTGATTACCTAAGAGGGCGGGCCGGATTGTACGGGAGTAAGCGGTCTCTAAGATACCTTGGCCCAGACTAGTGGTCTGACATATGATCTTCCATTAAACTTCAACTCATAGGGATGTAAGAAGAGCTCTGCTGGGTGAGACCAGAGACCGCCGAGGCCAGCATATTGTTGCACAAAGTGACTAGCCGGATGCTACTAGGAAGCCCACAAGCTGGCATGGAGACCTTCCCTGCTATTGCCTTCTCATCAAACTGTTCCCACTACTGAACCAGGACTGTCTGGGCAGTGACTGAGCCAGTCCAAGCACTGCAAGCCACTTTTCGTGGACAAGCAAAGTCAAGAAAGTGCCTTCGGAAAGATGTCAATAAAAAAATTCTGAGTGTGCAGTTCACCTGCCTGCAAAAAGGCAGGTATCTGCCGCATCCCGCTACGGCCAAGAAAACAAAACAGTGCGTTGCGACCAGTACGCCATACAGGCAGATCAAAATGATTGTTCTGCACAAGGCTAAATCACCACGGAAGAGAGAAATTCAAAAACGCAAGTGGGTGGCCTATGCCTTGTGGGCCATTTGTGTCGTCGTCCCCCCCAAGCCCAAGTTGCATCACAGATATGTTGAACAGGACTCTGCAGATTTCTTTCTGCAATCCAGCACATCTTATCACTGCAGGCTTTCCTAACACGCTAGTTTGGTGCACCTGATAGCAATCTGTGCTTGTGGGGCAAGCATATCAGTTTCCTCCACACATGAATGCAACCTCCTAGCCTGAAACATCAAGGCTGCTAAAGTTATAAGCAAGCAACTTTTGTCTTTTCGCTTGCTCTGCTAAGGTTCCCTGGGAGCTTCTTGGAGATATAAAAAAAAAAAAAAAAAAAGCCGATCAGTCCATATAACAAACGTCCCCAAATGCAAATTGATTCCCATATCAGCTACCTGTGAATCCATGTCGAAGTTCTGATTGAAAGCAAAGGGAATGACCAAGGCAGATGTGTGTATGTGGCATTAAATCTCACCAGCTTGGTGAATATTGGCATTTTTCAGCCATTCCCTTTTTAGGATTTTAGGGAGCTGGTGGCTAATGCTAAGATATTGTCACTTCCCCCCTGATAAATTAAGACTGCTAAAGTTACAGCCAAACAACTTTTGTCTTTTTGGTTGCTTTGCTGTGGTGCCTTAGGAGTAGCTCAGTCACGGCAGAACAACCTCCTCTAATGGGCACCTGCTCCTGACGGCCAATCTGCCCTAGCAGAATTCAGCAGAAGAACAACACTAGATTTGATCTGGGTCATATTGTTAGGCTGATACAGGGAACCAAGAAACCAAACATACCTGGGCATCACACCCTGCATGGACTTGGTGGAACTAGTCCACATTGCAACATACAGCAGACCCTCCATATCTGTGGACGCAGCACTTGCCGATTTGAGCATCAGTGGATGCCAAGACTGCACCTCAGAGGGCCTCCCAGACATAACCAGAAGCCGTGTCCACGCCGGCAGATTCTGGTCAAGTCCAGGAAACGTTCTCAGGCATGGGAAGATTGCATGCAACCTCCCCAAGCCTCAGAACCCCTCCCAGACACGATCCTCCAAGAAGCTGCCAGAGCATATCGGAAGTGGCTTCCGGTCAAGTCCAGGAGGCCTTCGGAGGAGGGCTGAAGCTGTGTGCAACCTCCAGAAGGCTGACCGTGGCCTCCAGGAAGGTTTTGTGGTGCCTCACAGCCACCACCGCACATGGATTTCATTATCCGCAGGAGAGTCCCGGAACAGATCCCCCGTAGATACAGAAAGCCCAAGTCTACAGAGGTTTCTCAGCAAACACACCAATATGGAGAGAGTTGCCTGAAAGTGCTCAGTCTGAAAAACCTTGACTAGGACCAACCCTCATCCAGAGTTCAACACTGCCCTAGAGATCATGTTAAGAC